>NC_080716.1:12269900-12467400 GCF_019097595.1 Hemibagrus wyckioides
CACTGCTCTAGAGTCCAGTGGCGGCGTGCTTTACACCACTGCATCCGACGCTTTGCATTGCACTTGGTGATGTATGGCTTGGATGCAGCTGCTCGGCCATGGAAACCCATTCCATGAAGCTCTCTGCACACTGTTCTTGAGCTAATCTGAAGGCCACATGAAGTTTGGAGGTCTGTAGCGATTGACTCTGCAGAAAGTTGGCACACTATGCTCTCTTCACACTATGCGCCTCAGCATCCACTGACCCCGCTCCGTCAGTTTACGTGGCCTACCACTTTGTGGCTGAGTTGCTGTCGTTCCCAAACACTTCCACGTTCTTATAATACAGCTGACAGTTGACTGTGGAATATTTAGGAGCGAGGAATTTTCACGACTGGATTTGTTGCACAGGTGGCATCCTATCACAGTTCCACGCTGGAATTCACTGAGCTCCTGAGAGCGACCCATTCTTTCACAAATGTTTGTAAAAACAGTCTGCATGCCTAGGTGCTTGATTTTATACACCTGTGGCCATGGAAGTGATTGGAACACTTGATTCTGATTATTTGGATGGGTGAGCGAATACTTTTGGCAATATAGTGTATATATATATATATATATATATATATATATATATATATATATATATATAAGCTGCTGTAAGACAAGAATTTACTCATGGGATCAATAAAGGATCTATCTATCTATCTATCTATCTATCTATCTATCTATCTATCTATCTATCTATCTATCTATCTATCTATCTATCTATCTACCTATCTATCTATATATATATATATATATATATATATACAAAAAATATAAGACTAAGAAGAATGAAGAAAACCTTAATATAAATGAAACAATTAAACATAGCAGTGCAGACATAAAATAGCTGAGGATTAACCATATTTACATCAGTATTTACATCACAGTACACTACACATGTGGTATATAATAAATATTCAGTTCATTTCAATTTATTTGTATAGCACCTTTTACAATGGACATTGTTTCAAAGCAGCTTTACAAAAGAAGAAGATATGAAGAACGTTGTGAGTCTAGAAAATTAGCTATTGCATAATGTTATTGCGAATGGTATGTATAATCATATGTAGTGTTCTCTGTGACCAAGGGTGTAACTTTGCTTTGAGAAGTGGGTGGTGGTGGTCAAAATAGGGGAAATATTTTCAATTTAAATCGATTTGAATCCCAAGTTGATTATAATGATAAATTCTGCCAAAAATAATAGTAGGCTACTAAAATATGTACATAAAAAAAATTCTTACTTTGTTTATTGTTTAAGATCACCAAGTAAAGTAATTTTATAAAGTACTTTATTTTATAAAGTACTTTATTTTATAAAGTAAAAAATGTTCACCATTAATGTTTTGTGTATAAACAAAATTTAAATAATGTGAGACTCAATTTCCACTGTTTTATTTCAAACTGAAAACCTGAAAATGTAAAATAAATCACTTGTTGCACAGGACGTCTGTCTGAGACACATCCACCAAGCCGCAGGGGTTTAGAATAGACAGAAGCAAAATTAGTATGCAATTATATGGAAAAGTTGATCATTACTTTAATAATTGCCTTTCATGCATAAACAACCACCCTAGGTTAATGAACAAATTAAAATATTTACATTCCTGGTGCTAATTTTCTGTGCAGCACAAATACCTAAAGTAGATCATGTTTATGCCTCCAACATTGTATTACAGCAGGGTTGGAAGGAACAATATTTAATCCTTACTTCTGTAATCCAAAAGGATGGGAAAATTTCTTACACAGGATGCGAGGATGCTTACACAGGATGAGAGGATGTGAGAAACATAAAAAATTAACTTTAATATTAAAAACATTTTTCATTGTCCTCCATCTGTCCATTCAATCCCATCTCTCCATGTATCCTAAATATCCACCTCATCTGTCCATCCACCTCAAACAGGTTTGGTTTAAAATGAACCCGTTTTCATGGTAAGAACGTTCTAATCTACATTAAATATTTAGCTAACAGTCTGAAGTTACCTAGCAACAACAGTGTATGTTAACGTTAGCTCAGTCACCGTTAGGCTAACATCAACAGGTGTAGACAGTAAATATGATTATCCTGACCGGAGCTAATTTACTGAATCAACCAATTCACATCTCCTTTCTTTCTTTTCATCCATGATGACATTAAAGTCATCTGTTGCTGCTTCTGGCGTTTCATCGCAGACTGTGCCGAGATACCTGTTCATTACACCTTTCAGTGAGCTATTTTTAGAGTGTGCACGTGATGTTCCTGGACACAGGCAGACTCTCTGTGTCCTGCTCGGTCCTGCTCCATCTGCTAATTTAAAAAGTGTGTGTGGGGTGGGGGACATGTCCCCCCGTCCCCTGTGGAAATTACACCCCTGAGTGTGACAACAAATCTGAATGAGTCTTTTGGATAATGAGCTCCGCTGACTCTGTAGTGTATTGTAGAGTGGTTGAGATGGATTGTCCAGTTTGTTCAGTGACCTCCTGTTCCTTGGGAAATAGAGCCTGCTCATCCCCTTCTTGTATACAGCGTGAATATGGGTCCTCCAGTCCAGTCTGTCATTTAAGTGTACACCCAAATACTTGATGGTTATCAACAAATCCAACCTCCTCATCCATGATGGTTATGGTCAAATGGCATTCAATTAAATTAATTAAATATATGCTTAAATGGCATTCCATAGTTCTTCGGAGTGTTTTTACAGCCCAAAACATACATATTGTGGTTTAATGTCACACTGATACTGATATTAAGCAAAAAAAAAAAGCTTGACACACCTCTGTTTACATGCAACTGTCTGATCTTTGATATCTGAATACCAGTATGAGGTACAGCCCTTACTGCAATCCTGTAAGAACTCAATAATGAATAATATCTGATCATACTGGGTTGTGATTTCCAGTCCAGCACTGTATCAGTGTAGGTTTGTTCCTACGCTCCCTTTCTGAGATCCGTGACATTACTCAGCTGTTTGTTTATTCCTGTGATTTTCCGGTTGTTTTGATCCTTGAGTTATTTGGTCCAATTTGCCTCTAACTGCCCTGTTTGTCTCAACTGTTGGATAGGGATTTCTATGATGGTATACAGGCATACTTTATGACAGCATTATTTACAGTTGTCAAATATTTTTCAAAGCATTCTACAGTAAATCTTGAGATGAAACAATGTCCTGTGAATCAAGTTACATGAGAAATATTCCTTTATTTTGCTTTATATGTTTTTCCATTGGGTTTCACTGGGTTATGTGTATAAACTAGAGATTTCAGGCTTTCTTTAAAAAAGAGAGAGAGAGGAGAAAAAAAGAATGAACTAGAAAGTAATGAGCTAGGCAAAACAAGTAACTGGGCAACCAAGAAACAAAAGAAAAAGGAACTGCAACTGCGGATTTGCAAGGTTTTTATTTGTACACACGCACATGAGCCACTTTAATGGGAACATATGCTCATTCATGTTCATCATTTATTCCTGCTCAATTATTCAATCAACCAATCATGTGGTAGTAGTACATTGTATAAACATCAAGCAGATCAAGAGCTTCGGTGAACGTTCACAACAAATACCAAATGGTGAAAAAATCATGATCTTGGTTGTTGTTGCTGGTTTGAGTATTTCAGAAACTGCTGATTTAGGATTTTTATAAGTCTGCACAACAGTCTCTAGAGTTTGCGAAAAACTAAATAAAAAAAAAACAAAACATCTAATGTGCAGTAGCTTTATACAGCATGTTCACGCTTAGAGGAGAATGACAGGAAAGCTACAGTGATTCAAATAGCCACTGTACAACCAGAGTGAGCAGAAAGGCATCTCACAGTTGTTATTTAGGCATTGATGAATAACATAAAATAACATAGAATTAACAGAGTACATATTTCCTACCATATCTATATATAACTCATCACATGATGGACTGCAAAAGGAACTAAGCTAACCAGGAACAGGAAAAAAAAACAGAGAAAAAGCAAAAAAAAAAAAGAATTCACAGGAGCTGTTTATTTTTATCAATGTGATTTATTGTTCATTATATCATTCTGAGTTTGTATTTTATTATGTATTTTTTGTGACTATTAAAAAAAAAAAGCAAGCTTCTGATACTTAAAATTATAAATCTGCTTGCTAGTATTAAATACAGCAAAATGTTTAGTCATAAAATATGGCATCTTAATCAATATAAAATATCTTCCTTTTCAATTTATATTTCCAACCAAGCATGCAGAATAATATAAAATACTTCACAGAAGGTAAAGAACCACTTTAACTTTTGTAACAATAAATTAAAAAAAAGATAGATAGATAGATAGATAGATAGATAGATAGATAGATAGATAGATAGATAGATAGATAGATAGATAGATAACAAAACTGTCGAACCACTTTATTATTTTATTATCAGTTATCAACCTAGCACTGGGTGTAATATGGACTACAGTTGTATGTTGTGTTGTTTGGATGTTATGTGTGTAATGTGGTTAGTTTTTGATGTTTTGTTGTTTTTAGCCTAGTTTGTAGGTAAAAAAAATTAGTAACCAAGATGGGTTAAAAGTCTAATCAAGGTTTCAGGTTGTTCTTGGAATGTCTAAAATAATACTCTAATAACATCTATTTTCTGATTTCTGATTATGTGTATATTATAATACATGTACATTAAGAAAATATAATCATGTCACCACAATGAGTTGGAAATCTTTTTTAATGTGTTTTTTAAACGTTTTAATCTTACGTAGTCTGCAAAGATCATGTTGAGTAAGGATTCAGTTTAACATGAAGTGTGTTTTCCCAACACAATGGGAAACAGTGCTGATACATCATGATCAGAAGAGAGAACTATGCTTTCACATGTTCTACATATAAACAATTAAAGTTTTATAATGTTTAAATGCACTAATAGAAATATTGCAATTTTAACCAACAGACCTGACTGAATAAATAGGCTACAGCATACATGAATGAACAAAGTCAACAAAGATTACTATAACCACAGATGTGGATCAAGGTGATGATCAAATTGATTCTTCTTTCTTATACATATACATTATTATCCTATACTTATAATACTTATAAACTTATGATTCCTTTATGAGGCGTCAGTAATGTGGTGTGTCTGGAAGTAGAACAGGGTGTAAATGCAGAAGTGAGCAGGATGCTAGAACACATTCCAGTAATTTCTATAAAATAAATGATATACACTGGCAGATGAACAGACCTCTGAATATCCTGTCAGTCTGTATGATGAATAACTTAGGTATAAAGACAATTTTCATGATCATTTCTACACTTTATTTATTATATATAAAATGAAATAATTAAAAAGTAGTCACTTTTAGACGGTCAGGGATCGTCTATGGATTGGGTTCTTGGCAACGGCAAAATTGCAGTCTTTCAATATAATTCTCTCTCTTTTTACTTTTGGCAGTAACCAAAAATGTGAAGATTCTACATACTGTAATTGAGACAGGTTCTTTTCAGGTAATCATGCAGCATGGACTATTCATAGAATGTGTTCAAATTTCCTCATGGTAATGATTTTCTCAGGTCATGACACATCTATAAACCTTTCCACATTTGTTGCGAAATAATTGCTGACATGAAAGTTTTTTTTTTTCCATTATTTGTCCATGTTTCTTTCACTTCTTGTTTTTGGTTTAAGAGGTCATAGGCATGAACTAGCAGTTCCACTTTTCCAAGAAAAAATAAATGAAAACAGCTGATAAAAGATCATTTGAAATTTGCAAAAATAGTTCCTGTTTTTTTTTTTTTTAAATCAAGGGTAAAAATAGTCTAAAAATGTTCTCCAGAAAAAAAACCTTCCAGGAGCTTGAATAGTAGTTAATTTTAAAAGCATGGGAACTCTCATTTATTTTAGAGACATTGGTCTTGATTTTTCACTACATACTTTAAGAGATACAATTGGGTACAATTACCAGCCTTAATTCTTACAATTGTAACCAACATGAATTATTCATTTACTGCGGCGAAACTGCAGTGAACAGCAAAAGCATGTAGTTACAATAGTATAAGACTCTCATTGGGGTTAAATCCTTCAGATTGTAAATCTTTGAAACCTTAAGCTGCATATTGTAAAATAGATAATATGGTCTCACTGTTGCTCTGAATGAAGAACTCCATCTTTTAAGCAACAACCCAGAGCCTTAACCACTTGAGCCACCACTGCACAAACTGCCCAAATTAGACAGGTTTTGGTGTTAAATAATCGACTAAAAAGTTTCCATGCAATTTATCCCTCAGGTTTATTCACTACTAAGCCAAAGACACTATTTTATTGTATGGCAATAGAATATTCAGTAACATGATCAATTATTACCTGGTTACAACTGGTTACATGGCTTTAATGCACTGAAACTACACCAGGTTACGTATGTAACCCGGTCCCCTGAAAAGGGAACTTGACGCTACGTCATGGCTGATGCTATGGGAACGCTTCTATGTGGAAGTTGTGTCTTTAGCTCTGTGTGAAATTGTCGATTTATCGGCTCGGGTAGGTCATGTGACGAAGCGGAGCACGCCAACAAGAAAAATGGAGAATTGCCCTCTGCACCTGAGAGAGGAGGCTGCTCCTAATGGGAATCTCCCAAGGGACACCATCCAGCAGGGAAATGAAGCTACAGGGGACAGTGGATCGACTCGATGCGAACATAGCCACTTCCCCCTGGCCAAAAATTGCCATTTGCATTCCACCTCCTACAGGTGGAGATGCTATTCCCTGGGTCTCAGGCCTTGCCTCAGCAGGATGCTTCCCGATCATGTGCTCTGGAGAGTAAATCACTCTCAGCGAGAAAAAACTGGTCTCTACCTAGGGCCATATCTAGTGCACCAACCTGAACAAACAAAGACCGCCCTAATGATTGATGAAAGGGACCACCAAAGGTAGCTCCTGAGTTTCAGGAGAAAGTGTTAAAGCACTAGAAACACAGACCCCATCAGGCAAACTATGTGCCATGAGAGACAGGAGCCCTCCTAAATGCCATGGGCAGGACGGCCACCTAGGTCCGCTCCCCAACCAGAGAGGGAAATAGTTTTGCAAAAATGACACACCCTAAGAGTGGGACCCAAGGTGAGAAACTGGGGTCTGTCCACATAAGAAGCATAAGAAGGGTACAAAGCTTGTGATGCGTAACCCTTGTGACCCAGAAAAAGGTGTCTGTCTCTTGAGCCAGAGTTGAAATGGTCTCGTCAGATTTTAAAGTCAGACCTTTATACCAGAAAGGATGGAATCCTCCTGAGCAGGAGACAGATGTGCCAGCATCATGGCTGAATCCCAAACTATCCCCCATAAGGTGGTTCTCAGAGAGGGAGAAAGCACACACTTCATTAGGTTGAGGCCTAGGGACCTCATGTGGGCAATCCTGGCATCTCAATGCCTGGTTGCCACTTCCCTCGACTGAGCCAAGATTGAGCCAGTCATCTAAATAATTGAATACATGGATGCCCTGGGGTGCAATGATGCCAGAGCAGCCTCCATGCACTTTGTGAGGGTGAGCAATACGACTAGGCCTAAAGGGAGAACCCGGGACTGGTACGCTGTGCTCTGGCAAGATGCCTATGTAAAGATAGAATTATCATTCTCTGACCCAATTCGGAGCACACAGGTCTAAAATTGGGCCTAGCCCCTGTACTTCTTGGGATTCAAGAAATGCCAGATATAAAGCCAGAGGCTCACCCTGGGAGAGGAATGTGCTCTACGGCCCTTTTCTCAGATGCAAGAGAAGTTCCTACTTAAGGAACAAGGTTTGGTCTGTGCCAGTAACAGTGGGCAGCACACCCTGTAAGAAGAAACAAGAGACAAACTAGATTCTGTAGCCTTTTCCCACAGAACCCATTGTGATACACCTGGCAGAAGCTTCCACACTGCCAGGAGGTCTGTTAGAAGCAGCACTGAAACAGCAAGCTGGCAGGGGCTAACCCAGGAGGTGGCGACCTGCCCCTGAGCACTGGCCAGCCAACCCAGATTTTACACAGGGCAATCAGGCTGCAATGCTAGCCTTCTTTTCCTGCCTCAGCAAGTCAGGCTGTTGGTGGCTACTGCTTGATAGCCGTAGCTTCTCACTATGGCAAAGAAAGAACAGGGTCTTAGGAGACATCAGGGTGTCTAAAAGAAAGGTTTTGTCCCTTTCTTTTATCTCTGTCAAATTGCCTCTCTGTGGCAACCAAATGCAGTCATGAAATGGCCAGTGGGCCATCTGGTTTGTAGCACAGAGGGCTAAATTTGTGGCCTGGCAGAGTTCAGACCTCATTGATGAGCCTGCCTGTATGAATGCAAAACTGTCATTGTGTGCAGCACTGCACCAGCTTTGTAGGCCTTTCCAATAAGCCTGTGAGTCCTTTGATGATTGAACTAACTTCTGTAGAAAAAGCACAATATGATCTTGCGGTACTTGACAACACCATTCACCCAACATTGACATTAACACTCAAAGTTTTTATTCGAATGTGACTTAAGTAACAAAGAAACACCAACATGTTAATTATAAAATTATGTAGGCTACTTACAGTCATAGTCAATAACTGAAACATGCTCTGGGTGTGTGTTTGGGTCAGTTTCAGGTGGTTGATCTTCCCTTCCAAGTCACCTCATTGACAAAAGCTCGTGAAAGCTCATGAAACAGCATGTTTAAATGCAATACAACGGATAAGACTGTCTGAGACGCAAATTAATCAACTTTTATTTTCCCTGAAACTCTTTTAAACAGTGCAGTTTTAAAAGTGCACGAAGTCAGATAACAAGAATTCTTATATTCCTATATTTCTTATAGCAAACAGTGACACTGCAAGGCAGAGGCCAAAACATTCACGTTAAAATAATGCAATAAAAGAGAACACTCAGACACTTATAGATTAATACATAAATAAATTATCTAACTTTTAAGAAAAAAGGGTTTCAAAACTAATACTGTTTTGGAAAACTACTCAGAAACACTCATTCATGTTTGTGTCATCACAAATATTCTGTTTAAACAGCAAACTGGAGTGGCTTGTGTATCCAAGTCAATCAGTTTCTGGTACTAAATCTCTTCCCCTTGCACAGAACAAAGGAAGGTTAAAAGGTTCACCGTTCTGCGTCATTTTGCTGTGGTGCATACTTGTTTGCTATATTTGAACTAAGTAACAGAAAATACCAATCAAAATAAAGGTAACATTATAAACCTTAAATACAGTAAGTGCACTAAGGACCTACTTGATAATAACTAATGGCAGGAGATAGTACACCAGTGTGTGTACTGTATATTACTATATAGGGGTTTGTTTACTATATTTTATGTTTCAAAGCAGGCTTTGCAATAGTTTGATAAGGTCTTACTCTGTGTGGAAGACCAAATTGCACGGAAACAGGAAATACCAAACCACAGACATGAATTCACACAATTTGCAAAACGGTGGATTAACCAAACGTCATTTCATTTACTGCACGTCTTCGAAATTTAAAGTCCACACAGAGATCTTAATACCTTTCTTTGTTGAACATTCAGAGTCTTGTCTGCCACTGTATGTTGGCTGACAAGTATGACCTATATAGGCCGGCATCTAGCTAGATTTAAATAGATTTAATATTTGAGTCATGCTATGTTTTTCAAAAGTATAATGTATCTAGAAAACTATATTTTCTTTTTGAATTTCGATTTCAGTGTCTGATCTATCTTTTGCCATTTGCCTGTACTAAAGGCAATGCGATTTTAAATCATACATTCACTGCTATGGCACATCAATATATTATGTTCTGTCTTAAATGTAACAATATACTTTATAAATGGCACAATGTAAAGCAGTATCTGCTTAGAAAGACATTCATAAATGTATCCTGAACTTGAATCAGTAGGAGTGTCATCAATTTTAAAGAATCTCAGCAAAGTCAAATGGACATTAAGTGATCTCCTAAATAAAATTTTAAAAAAAATACCACTTTTTCTTGATGAAGTGCAAAAGAACTAAAGACCTCCACTTGCAATTCACACAGTCAAAACAAACCCATTCATAGTTCTTCTGGTGATTCTTCCATTTCTCCACCTTAGATTTTCTTCACTAGTTTTATATAAAGTGACTTTTCTTGTTTGCCAACAGTCTATTAATGTTAACATCACTTTGACCATCTTGTTCCTTTACTGCAATACACATTTCTCTTTTTGACTTCCATACTTCCTTCGTCTCAGCTCCAGGCCTCTTTCCAATCTTTCATCTTCTTCCAAAGCCCTGTACCATAAGAAGAGGCAAAAGGAAATGAAGACGATAATGCTAATGACCACAGATTTGCATCCACCATATAGATTCTACTGTGTATTTAAGTCTCTGATCTATTATTACTCAACTGTATACCAGAGGCCCATTAGAAATATAACACATGCATTTGTACTAAATAAAGCTCACCCTCTCTCTTTGGCATCCATGTCATGGACCAGTACGTCCCTCTGGTTAACAAGAGACACTAATTCTTGCAGCAGCAAATGCTCTCTGGTTTTATGGGCCTGAGTTTTCTGCCACTCTAAAAAAAAAAAAGAATTGGGGAGAGGAATATAAGAAGGGGAAACTTTGTAGGATATTGCCTCTGAAGCCCATGCATATTATTAGTCTGCATGAACTTGTATGCTTTTGAAACATAACAGATTTTAATCATAACAAGCATTTCTATAGATAGAACTAGAGATAGGAGTCATGCCAGAAATGTTCATAGGAACATAGGTGCAGGTCCTAAGTCCGGATAAAATGGGAGGGTTGTGTCAGGAAAGGCATCTGATATAAAACCTGTGCCAAATCAAATCAGCAGACCGCTGTGGCACCTTTGAACAGGAAGTAGCCCAAAGACAACAATAACAAGAAAATGTTTTATTAGAAATTAGGCCATCACAATGTGACTGATAAATGTTACTTCATTCAGCAAATCCGATTTAAATCAGCAAATCAGCAAATCTGATTTAAAGACAGTTTAAAGACAGTTCACTGCATAAAGAGCAGGTCACTCCTATGCTTGGCTTACTATCAGTGAGGAATTTCACATGATTCCTCCATCCTCTCCAAAACATACCTGTAGGTGGCTCATGCCTGTAACTGTCTCTAGGTATGAATGTGTGTGCATGGTGCCCTGCAGTGTACTGGTCTGCCTACTTCACACCCAGTGTTCCTGGGATAGGCTCTGAATCCAAAGCGACCATGACCAGGAGGAAGTGCTTACTGAAGATGAATGAATGAATGAATGAATGAATGAATGAATGAATGATGAAGCCAGAGTATATAAAGTCTGAGAGGAGAAAAGATAGATCATTACTCCAGTACTCCAGTTAGTAACATGATTATGTAACTACAACTGGTTAAAATATCTAGCATTACTTATTTCACTATATTTCATGCACGTACATGTATAGTTCACTTACAATTTAGCCATGTTGACCATTAGGGGATTTCTAAATTGTATTTTATGTCTGTCTTTTATGCATATATTTTAAAGGAACTACACAGTTTGTGTCATGTCTTCATCCATGTCTTGTCATTGGTTGTTTCCCTTACATGTCTTTATTGCCTGATTTCAGTTTGCTTCCTGTTTTACGTATGTATTTAAACCCTCTTATGTCTTTGTGGGTCCTTGTGTACTGCCATTTACCAAGCCATGTGTTTTGTATTGTTTTGATCCTTACCTTTCTCACTGTTTCTGAACCTGCCTGCACTTAGATGCTCTGTTTTTTTGCCTGACCTGTGATTCTATACCATTTTGAGTTGGCTTAGACTTCTGGATTTGTCTGTTTAATAAACTGACCTGCACTTGCATCTGCCTCTGCAAGCTATTGTGACATGACGTAACATCAAATTTACAGATCTACCACAGTGTGAAGACACAATTTTCCAGATGCATTAATTTATGTTTGTTGTTTTGCTCAGAGTGTCTTACCTTCTACTGCCATGAGATCTCTAAGCTCACCCTTGAGCAGGTCAAACCTCCTCTCCAAATCATGCTCTTCTTGTCTGTCACAGGGTTGGAAAGCTTATTAAGATCTTATTTTCAGGACATGTAACTATATTCAGGCAGACATTATTGGATATCATGCACACAATGTCCTGTATTTGGAGAAAAATCTCACAGTAACTGCAGATGGTCTTGTCTCCTGATTAAGGCATTCTTCTTGTTAACTAGCGTGAACCACTCTTGAATCAGTTTCTCTTCCTCCACACGATCACTACCTACAGGAAACAATAATAATAATAATAATAATAATAATAATAATAATAATAATAATGAATCAGAAGATTCAGAAACCCTGGAGGAACTGAGAACACTAATCCAAGCTAGTACTCTTCTTTAATAAATAGTAATATGATGCTGTATAATTGTATTACTCACAGTCGCATACAAATGCCTTACCAGACTCCATAAGGCTTCTCAGTTTCTTCTCCACAATGTCGGCCCGGTGATCTATCTGTCTCTGTTCTGCCTCCAGGGCCTGCATCTCACTCAGGACATACTGACTGACATCCTAAACAAACACATATTTCCTTTAGACACACACATAAATGGCTGAAACTGTGGCATGTCATTTTATTATTATACAACAATACATTGTATGTTTTTTTTCCATATTTAGCAAGTCATTTGCCTTGGACAGATGAGCTAGATAACAAAATACAGTAACGTATATTTATAGCCTGCAATGGCAACAATGATATGGACAAACTGACCTGGCCATCTCCAGCTTTTCCCTGTTCCCCACACTCTACTACACACACACACACACACACACTTAAACTGTAAAAACAGCATTTATTACAATTTACCAATAGTTCTTAAAATAATTTGTATGACAAAACTATACAGAGAAAGCTCAGCAACTGACAAATATCTGGCCAATTTTCCAGTCTTACAAACAAAGGAAACACCTATCTTGATTGTAGGAAGGAACTGCCAAAGGAACCACCAAAAGAAATTATATAATATAACTTGTAATATGTAAATACCATGTGCGAAAACGAGTCTAAGCTAACCTTCAAGATCAATTGCAAGTTAAGATCATTGTTACACTATCAGGTACCACTTGTGAGTATAATGAATATTGATTTAAATGAAATAATGTGCTCACATGCTCCTGAGGGTGCTTTGGCTGTTCCACTTTCAGCATGACTTGGTCCACCCTGGGTTAAAGCAACAAACAAGTTACACGTAAGTAAAACGTAGGTGCCTATAGTGACTATCCGTGGCTTGATTTCACAACTGTAAGCAAAGATCAGCTTCCAGTTGCACTAACAGGATTCCTTGCCTTAATGAGCAAGTATTACATAATTATAAATAATAAATGAACAAGATATGAAATACTAAAATTGAGACAGCTTTAACAGTTTGACGTACCGAAGGAGAGCCACGTATGGGTATATACATATCCGATATTTCTAAGCAATATAATAAAATATAAAATAATTAAAACTTAAGCTACGGGAAAATTATCAGCAGCAGTGTGGCGTGATGCAGCAGAGTTCCTGTTACCACCAGAAAAATGGTAATTATTTTCAGCATTAGCTGAAGTGTTTTATTTGTCGTTTACCATAGCATACTTCATTATAATTCATTAATTAATGCAGTTTTAAGCATTTATAGTTACACAAGTCCATGAGTTCCTGCTATCACTTATTGCTTGTTATAACAAATATTAATAAAAACCATAATAATATAATATATAATATAATATAAAAGTTTTCGAAAATGAACATATTTAAAATGTGAGTTATATTAATTATTCCCAGTGCTAATCTTGTCTAAATCTTATCCAACTTACCTCTGCTGCAGGTGTTTTCTCTGACATCTCAGCCTCTTCAAACGACTCCCCTCTCAGCTGTGAACGCCGCTTCTTTACCAAATCTGCATCCTTTAAATGAGAAAAGCCCTTGGTGGATGAAGATTGAGTCCTTGGAGGAACAACTGGAGCCTGGGCTCCCTCAGAGCCTCCTGCTTGACTCGCCCCTTGTGTCCGTTTGGTTCGAGGTGGTGGTACGAAACTACCACTGGTATTCGGATTCTCCATAGTCTCTTTGTCAGGGACATTCCCAACTGTCTCCTGAGCAAGCTGGCTGGTCTGGAATCTCTCAGCGTAATAACGTGCAGCAGCATCAGGGTCTGTGTTCTGTATTTTCTCTCCCACAGCATAGCTTGACTCATTGCTGTTCTGTTCAATTTGTACCACACTGAGCTGCTGGCCAGTAAAGTGTGCTCGGATCTGACTGAGGTAAGTCATCACAATGAGTCGGTCAGGCACCGCCTGCAGTACCATGTCAGAGGGCTCGATCAGTTTGGTGATGCCCAGTTCAGCAAAGCCATCAAAAGCCTATGAGATATCAATGCAGCAGTGATTAAATGGAACAAAATACTGTCAGTACCTCACTCTGTTATATGCCTTTCTAAAAGACACTCAAAAACACATCTCTGAAACCATGAAAATAAATTTGAAATATTAAAACTATTGACTTATATTTCTCCTTGGATTAACTTGGGTTTAATTAGACTCCTCTTGACTCTTGACTTAAACATTTTAGTCAAAGTATCGACTTTTCGCTTTAAGCAACACTAATGAATTCAATTTTGTTCAAATATCAAACTAATTAAAGATATGCATCATGTTTTAATGCTTTCAGACAAAAATATACCAAATATTGACACCATGTGTCACTGTTCTAAATGCTTTATTATACACTGATCAGGCATAACATTATGAGCAGTGAGAGGTGAAGTGAATAACACTGATTATCTCCTCATCATGGCACCTGTTAGTGGGTGGGATATATTAGACAGCAGGTGAACATTTTGTCCTCAAAGTTGATGTGTTAGAAGCAGGAAAAATGGGCAAGCGTAAGGATTTGAGCGAGTTTGACAAGGACCAAATTGTGATGGTTAGACGACTGGATCAGAGCATCTCCAAAACTGCAGCTCTTGTGGGGTGTTCCCGGTCTGCAGTGGTCAGTATCTATCAAAAGTATCCTTTAATTCCTGTAAGTTGCGAGGTGGGGCCCATGGAGGCCCCACCTCGCAACTTACAGAACTTAAAGGATCTGCTGCTAACATCTTGGTGTCAGATACCACAGCACACCTTCAGGGAGCCAGTGGAGTCCATGCCTCAATGGATCAGGGCTGTTTTGGCAGCAAAAGGGGGACCAACACAATATTAGGCAGGTGGTCATAATTTTATGCCTGATCAGTGTATTTACGGCAGATTAAAAAATTCCATCAGTGAAAAAGTTCAGAAAAAATTCATGATTATGAGGATTAACTTGAGGATACCTTTGAAAGTATTTGACTCAAGTGCAGTAACATTCAGCTCACATTCTAAATACTTGATAAATAAAGATGCTTCAAATTACTGTATTGTGTTCGGGTAAGGATCACTGGTGTCAACAATGAAGCTGGGTAAGTGTCACCTAAAATTGTAATAATGATTACCAAAATAGTGAAATCTTAGTGAAAATGACATAAAAAGATAACCTTTTTGTTGTTCCGCTTAATGTCATAAGGATCCAACATTTCGAAATTCCTAGATGAATGGAAACGTAATTTTTACATCTATCATCTAAATAATCACACGTTCATTTTCACATATAATAACCTCAACTATATAAAAAAAAATGCATACACTTTATCAGGATGGAAACTGTGGAGGATGGCACAAAAAGCAAGACCATTTCTCCAGGAGGTGCTGAAGTTTGTGATCTTCACTCCTTTGTGACCTTGTGTTACCTCTTGGCACCACTTTAGAAGAGACTGACTGGAATCTACGAGGCCTGTCATCTGAAATGAAAGATAACATAATATAAATGCATGCTAACATATCCAAGATGGTAGATCCCAAAAATCTACTTAAAGGAATACAATTCCATATACCTCTGCCTCACTTGCTGCAGCAGAGTTTGCTGGAGAACTTCCACGCTGGACCACGGCTTCTGTCTTTGTTTTCCTTTTGGTGAGAACTGGTTCATTAATGCTCCTATTAGATTCTTTCTCGGGAAGGGTTATTTCATCACTGGGAAGTGAGGTATCATCTGGGAATGTTGCACTTAGACGTTTCTTCACACGAGGCCTTGGGAGAGGCAGGTTTGAAGAATCCTCTGTGGCTTGTCTAGGAAATAGCAATAAAAACAAACAAACCCTGTAAAAACTATGATACAACATTTATTTTAACATGTTTACTAGATACGTCTTACGTTCAGATCACAGCCGCATTAACACAGGATTACACTTGTGATGGTTAGGGTTAGAATGAAAAACACTTACAGCAGACAGACATGTAAGTGTATATTTTTATCATATTATTTACCCATAAACATGTCTGCAATATTCTGTTCTTCAAAACTCACCTCTTTAAATCTAATGTAGCAGCGGTTTCATCTAAAGACACAGTAGCCAAATGAACCTTATCTTCTCCTTTTCCCTGCTCAACATCTTTCACAGATGTTTCTACATCCTGGTTTTTCTCACTGGATCTCTCTTCTTGTCTTTGTATTTTACCCACAGTGTCTGGAACATGGTTTATGTCACTCTCACTCACTGTTTTAGCAGATTCACAGACTTTCTCCCTGACAGTGTCTTCAACCAGCCGTCTGCTGCCTTCATGATTAGTGAAGGAAATCTCTGGACTGGCTGTAACTTTTTTCACACTAAATAATACGCTATTTAGAGATTTGTTACTCTCTGGTTCAAGTGCTTTGACAGTGTTTTCTGAGAAATCTAATGGAGACTCATTTGAAGGGAGAGCTGGTGTGCTTTCAGATTGCTCCACAAAGGAGAAAACTTGGTTCGCTTCAGAAGGATTTTCGTCTGGGAAAGTAGCACTGAGACGTTTCTTCGAACGAGGAGCTGGAAGTGGTGGAGGTGCTTCTTTCTGTTCTTGTTCAGGGACAAACGGAGTGGAGGATGTCACCGGTGGAGTGTCATCATTAAAAGAAGCACTCAAACGCTTCCTCGCACGAGGCACCGGGAGGAGAGGTTCTGTGGGCTTGACTTGATCTACTGACTTCACCTTGATTTCAGAAGTCATTTGCTCATTTCTCCCACTGCTAGGTTGTATATCAGAAGTTGATTTTACATCGGTTCCAGAGTCAGGCATATCTGTGGAGGACATTTGATTGCTTTTCTGCATTTCAGCACCGCTAATTTTAGAAATGCCAGACACATTTTCTTTATTTGACGTCGCACTAGTGTCTGCTGGGCACATATCACCAATGCTTATTTCAGTCATACCACTTTCCACTCTGTAATCATCTGGTAAAGAAGCGCTAAGACGCTTCTTTACCCGAGGCAATGGGATAGGTAGAACAGTGGGACTCTGCAGTGTTGTTTCAGTAGAAGAAACATCTGGACATGTCAGGGGAATTTCCAAGGATGTGGGCATGCCAACAACTTTGTCCACCTTCTCATCCTCCATGACAGATTCAGACATTGCTGCCTGCAAGCTCTGGGATACATCTGATAGACTTTCAACCTGGTTTACAACAGATACACGATCCTTAGTGTGTGAGGATTCCTCAGTGAGATTACTGTTTACCTTGCTGCCACAAGGTAAAGCAATCGATACATTTAGACAAGGAGAAATTGGTTTTTGGTCTTTCACGACTGCTGTCAAAGAAGACTCTTGAGGCCCAGAGTTCATGCTAATCTGCAGTGGTGTCTTGCTGCTTGTAGGCTGGATGAGTGCAGAGATCTCTTGAGCACTACGATTCTGTGGCCTTAAGGATAAGAATACAATTCATTGCTTTTTTGTCAATAAAAATCAATCCCTTCCAATTACTTCAAGAACATTCTCATTAACGGCACCAAAACTATTATCTTAACTAAACAAGCAGCCCATTCCTCTATCAAGCAAAGATTGCTAGCAAGCAGGTTCAAAACAACCCCTTAGCCAACAATTCAATTTTCAACAATCCAGTACAACATCAATGCAACATCATCAAGCTTTTTTTAATCTCTGAAACATGCACATGACGGATCAACTAATTCATCCATTAAGTGCTCAAGGCACAAATGCACAAGGCTGTTTCAGGAAAAGCTTTGCAGTTAGAACATCTCAATGGAAAAAGACAAGGAAAACTGGATTAAATCATGCTGACAATCAGAAAACACTCCAACACACTCACCCCTTCTCTCTCAAGAACGGCTTAGCTAAAAGCACTTCTTCAGCATTCTCATCAAAATCAAAAATTTTCTTTTTGGTTGTTTCACTGATTTGAGGTAAGGTGAGTGGGACATTTTCTTCCTCTTCTTTGGAAATCTTGTGTAGGTCTGCCTCTGTTAGTGGAGGCCACTTCTTCATATGGCTATGTTCTCTATTCCCAGTAAGCCATCTTTCAACATCTTTAGAGCACAAGGATGTTTCAGATCGACTGTCAGGCAAGCGCCACATGTATGGTTCAGCACTTACAGGGAATTTAAACTCCTGAGGTTCAGTTGATGAAACATGTAACGCTTTCTGTAGGTTTGGCTCCTCAGCAGGTTCACATGACTGTTTGGGTTTCACGCTAACGCTGTTTTCTGGATCCACCGGACAACGGAGGTCATCAGCGGTCAAATGGCTATCTGCATACTCTCCAGAACCAGAGGGTTGCAACATCGCAGCTACTGTCTCGAAACTAAGTAAAATGCATAACTTGTGTGGGGTATAAAAATAGTAATATCATTCAAATTTAGCTAAAATCTTTTTTCAGTTAAGATAATATTAAGACATAACATGCTTGCAAAAATGTGTACAACATTTACACATCCAATCACAATCCTGTACTTTTTCCCGAACTAATTTCTCAAGAATAACTGTCCTTAATTGTATCCTCACTGAACTAGTGAAGGTATTCAAATTTAATGATCGTAATGAGCTCTCCAAATTGTGGATTTCAGGTACCACCTGCCAGTCAAATTGGTTGTGTTGCTCTGAACTGCAAAAGGAATTTGTAATAAGGTAAACAATTATCTAGTGATCACACAGTGATCTAGAAAGGCAACATTTTGTCCCAATGTGGAGAAAAATCATATTAGAATGTCACAGAAACACTAATGGCATTTTAATATAGTGCTCAAATCAGACACCACCACGATTGCTAAGTATGTGTTATATTAGAGAACAGACCTATTAAAATGTGAACACATTCAACCAAAACATTTTTAATACTTTGCTTCAAGCCGTCTTCCATGCTGCATATTAGTGTCTTGCTTACCCCTTGTGAAAAACACCAACTATGGTTTCAACAAGCCCTGAAGTTTCTTTTTCAGTAAAAGGATCCTCTGCCTCCAGTACCTCCCATCCCGATGATATATCAGTCTCTGAGTAGTCTGTAGTGTTGTTGCTTTTGCTTAGGGTTGACTGCTCCACAGTGGGTTCTTCCAGGGATTGATTTTCTTGTAGTGGACTTCTGCTGATAATTGAATGTCTCATAAAGACAGTAGGCTAGAGTCCAACACTGTGGTCATGCCAAATACTACACACTCATGCAGCTCAGCAGTATCTTTTGCAGATACAAAATGTTCTTCAAATAAGTTTTTATTCTTTTGTTGATCAAGAAGTTGAAAGACAATTACTTACAAGAACAATGAACACAAATGGCGCAAATAGAACATGCAAACTATTAACAAAATTTGGTGTATCAGTGTGAGACGACTGGAAAAAGACCCCCCCCCCCAAAAAAAAAAAAAAAAACACAGCATACCATGCCACAGGCACAAATGAACTCACCCTTCAAGAATTTCTTCAGTCTTTTTTATTTCTGTGGATTTATCTTTGAAAAAACAGGAAATTAATATTGACTCTGCTGTCAAGAGATGTATTAAGTAAAACACACTTTGACAGTATGTCTTACCAGATAATTTGACATCCACATTTAGATCCCATTTGTCTATCTTATGTGGTGTAACACTCAGTGCAGTTTCGCAGAACTCTGTTTGGGTCTGGGTTTGATTATGGTTTGCTACAGACATGCCGATTTGTGTGGAAGGTATTGTTGGCATTGATGGGAATCCATGGGTTCTTGCTTTGCTTGGGCAACAATACACCAAAGAGGACATAATTGTTTTATCCTCAACTGTAGGAAGATCATCAGAAACCAAAAGTGTCTTCAAAGGTTTTTCCCCAAAAAGTGTTTGAGCAGGCAACACTCTGTCTAACTGAGTATGATCTTGAGTTATATCTTTCCAAGATGGCATTCCAGTTATACCTGATTCATATGAACAAGATGGTAAGAGAGCAGTCATTGAATACATAAACTCTCGTACAGACGGAAATCCAAATATTCTAGCTTTATCAGGGCATGTTGGTGCAAGAAGTACAATTTTCAGATAGTGGTTGAATGGTTTGGGTGTACTTGCAATTAAAACCGATTTCTGTTTCACAGGTTTAACCCACACTCGTTTCATTGGAACCTCCCATGATGGCTCCACTGAATTCACTGAAGGAAAGCCTGGAACAAGAGCAAACCCTGGGCAAGAATTCAGTAAGCTTTTCATGTCTGACTCTTTTCGTAAATAGAATTTATCCACTTTAATGAAAGGTTTAGAAGGAAAACCAGGGGTTTGAGCTTCTCTTGGGCAAGTTGGCATCAAAGCAATCATTTTCTTCCTATTGTAATGGTCTAATTGGCCACATGGAGGTACAAAGTACCATTGGTCATGAATATTTGATCTTGTTTTTAATAATTTCTCCCACAAAGGCTTTCTCTCAACAAAACATATATGTGTGTCGGTTCTCTCTCTTGATTGGTGTCCAACAATTCTTGAAGTTTTTGAAGTACACGGCAAAAGATGTACCATATTAAAAGAAATTTTTGGCTTTGGTGCAAATGGGAATCCTGGTATTAATGTCCGTGTTGGGCAAGTTGGAGCTAAAGCAAACATATTTTTCAGTGAGTCTCTGGCCTCGTCTGTTATGTTCTTAATAAAAAGTAACTTCTGTTTTGGTGCCCTGCAGCACAACTGAACTGTATTTAGACTGTCAACTAACCAATCTCTCATCGTTCCCTTTTTAGAAGGGAATCCAACAGTGTTAGTCCTTTTGGGGCAAGAAGGAAGAATATTTTCCATTTTTGGTTCTGGAACTGATGGAAAACCTGGAATGCAGGTTTTGTATGGACACGCTGGTAGCAAAGCAGCATTGCGTTTATGCAATTTTTTGTTCTCCTTTGCTGTCTTGATAATAATTGTAGGATTCCTAGTTTGCCTATCCATCAGAATGATTTGATTGGTTGGCCAGTTTGATGATCTAGGGATCTGTATGCTTTGGCATCCAGCTATGTGGGAGAGCATTGGGCAGGACGGCCGAATGTTTTGCATTTTTGGCTCCTGACCTTTACGTTGGTGTGCAGATGGAAAACCTGGAATGCGTGCTGCAAGAGGGCACGTTGATAATAAAGTCATATTTTTATTTATATCTTCTGTATCCTTATGAGTTTCTGTAACGTGAACAGTTTTTTCTTTGACTTGTTTGCATAAATTTAGTGTCTGATCACTGACCCACTCCAAAACGTTAGAGTCTTGTTTAGATGGATATCCAGGAATTTTAGAGACCATTGGACATGTTGGAAGAAGCTTTGACACACTTGGAACAACTTCGACTTGATGTTCTGATGTAGTGGTAAATCCATCTACTTGAGTTGCTGGTGCATTTCTCAATGTATACCCAGCAGCTACAGATGCTGTAGATTTGATTGAGCAAGTTTCCATGTTTCCACCCTTCCATCCTTCTTTGGAGTGTGGTGCAGATGGAAAACCAGGATTGAGTGCTTTCTCAGGGCAGGTTGGAACAATAGCCACTATCATACTGGAAATCTCAGTATACTGAACTGGTGTATTTATGATGGAGGCCAGTTTTTCCTTTGATTGTTTGTGCAATAAACATCCTTTCCTCTTTAGCCACCCCACATCCGGCTTATTCTCTTGAATAAGGGACATTGATGGTATTCCAGCTATTCTGAATGGCTTGTTGCAAGATGTACTTAAGGATGATATTTTTAATTTTTTTCCCCTAATGGCAGAAGGAAAACCTATAATACTTGCTTCACGTGGGCATGTATAGGCCAGTGATACCATATTTCCAATCATTTCTGTATCATACTGAGATATTGGCATGTACTGAAGGGGTGCAACTGTTTTTGGTCCCTTTCTCCACAATGTCTTTGCATCTCTAGGCCAGTCCATTCCCTCTGTTTCATACATAATAGTCATAGCTGTAGATGGGAACCCAGGAACTCTACAAATTCTTGGACATGATGGAAAGAGATCTGCCATGTTGGGTACCCACTGGACATGCAAAAGCTTGGACTGAGCATTACAAACAGAAGGCTCCAGATTACATATGTCTTCCGCTGTCTCTTTTTCCTCCTCATATCTGGATGCAAGTTGTTGTGGTCTTTGTGTCAGATGCTCAAATGTACACTCATCACAAGCAGAGTGTTCTGTGTGTGTGTATTCATCTGTAGTTTGGAACTCAGCACCTGTGCATTCAATTCTGAAGAAAGTAAAACACTCTTGTAAGGGTATGCAAGTACAGATGGTATTCCAAGGACATATTTTCATATGTTATACCCAGACATTTCATCATAAATTAGTGCACCATTGCAATTCATTTCTATATTCTATGTATCTGAGAACTGTCAGTTTCAAACGCCATACAGCAAACCCAGTATACAACACAGCCAAGAAATACCACAAGGATACAAACAGTATTCATTCACACTCTCACAATTTCCTCTGCAATATATCAGCGTCTGAGAGAACATTCAGATATGCAGTGGTAAGTCAGTTTGAATCTAATCCTGGTTTGTTTTTCCTCTTTGCTGTGGTTTATTTAGGCAGGTTAGAACACAAGAATCACACTTGGGTGCAACTCAAGCGCCATTCAGTCACGGTTAGAAAGTGATGCAACCCTGTATCAACCCAACTGCAAGACATGAACCAAACATGCAGTGTATTTTAGGCTGTGGGGAACATTTATCTGTAGCCGTAAGCTGCTTAACTAAGCCACAATGCACAAAATAAAGCAGAGCTGTAGTGCTGTAAAAATTTTCTGGATATCTGGACAAATGAACACGGAAATAAACAATAGATACGCAAAATGTTTTAATCTAGGTATTTATATGTCTATCTGGAAATTGACCGAGTGATTCTGTGAGTGTGATTTTCTTATTCATACTTTGTAAAGCTCTGTTTATCATTTTATGAGTTTTACAGATTAATAAATGTGAAAGCACAGGATGAACAAGATACTTTTGCCATGTCCTGTGATTTGCATTGTGTAATGATGCATAGTGTCAAATGCTGTTCATCTTAATTGTGATAGAGTGGTAAATGAAGCTGTTATCACAAGAAATTCACTACAGAATTAGTCCAAGATACACAATCAATCCAAAGGGCTACAACTCTAACTCACCTTTCCCCAGCAGTGAGTAACAATGGCATGTCTGGAGGTAGGGAGTGCCACATTCTGCAGTCTATTTTGCTAAACACAGGGTTTAGGAAAAATTATTCTGGGCATTGTCCACTGACTGAAAGGTGAGAAATTCAATTATCTGCATTGCAGGACAATGTCCCACACTTACCCACTCTCTAGAATTCCCTTTTCTCCTTTATCACTTTTTGGCCAAACTCCCATATCCTCTTTGGTCTCTTCCAGGGAACTAGCATTCAATTCTGATGAATTGATATGAGTCACTTCATTTACATCTGAACTACTTGTGAAATGCTGCATTGCAATGTCACACTCCTTTGAAGTATTGTTCTCTTCTGTTAGAACTGTAATAGGAACATGTGTCATAGAAACACTTATGGTGAGAGATGACTCTAATCTCAGTGGGGCACAGGTTTTTATTGCACTGGGTGATGTGTAATGTTTTTCTGATTTTGGAAGTTGTGCAGATGGAAAGCACCGTGAGCTCTCATGATTCAGTGTTGGTAGGGATGGAAAGCCAGGAGAACGTGCTTGTTTGGGGCATGATGGCACCAAGGCCACCATAGTCTTTATAAAATCATTGTTTTCCTTATATGTGTCTAAAACATGACTCAGACATAAAATAATGTCTGACATTCTCTTTTTTGGCATTTGGATTAACCTTTCACTGCTTAATCTCCATTGTTGAATATCTTGATCTGTTCTCATAACTGTTAAAGATGGGAAGCCAACCATCTTTGAGTTATTTGGGCAGGATGGCATCATATTTACAATATTTTGGTGTTTCTGAGGACTACGCTTTGGGGCAGATGGGAATCCAGGGATCCTTGATTGTGTTGAGCAAGTGCATCTTATAAGCGTCATTGATTTGGTTATTTCTGCATTATATATAGACATAGCAAGAACGTGTGGTTCACTTTTTCTCAGTTCCCTTTTCCACAATATTACACTATCCCTATGCTTATTTTTATCTGCTTGCTCAATGACTAGCAATTTTGAAGGCATGCCAAAAATCTTTGTAGTTGTGGGACAAGCTGGATATAGATTGGCTGCATTAGGGGCTTTTTCGATATGGATTGGCGCAGATGGGAAACCAGGAGCAGCAGTTGCTGGACATGTTAATGTCAGTGACAACATATTTCTCACTTGTCTAATATGATCATATGGTTTCCCCAAGTCAGGAATCACACTTGTTTTATCCTTCTTATTTTGCATCACAAACAGTGGTGCTTTGTCAGATTGGTATAGTAAGAGATCATGCTCAATACTGAGAAACACTGAAGGGAACCCTGCAATACTGGACATTTTTGGACAAGACGGTAACATATTTATGATACTCGGATGCTCTTGTGGTGTAGACCTTGGAACAGATGGAAATCCAGGAACCTTAGATGCTGCTGAGCAACACGATCTTATAGGAATCATTGCCTTCAACATATCTGGGCTCTCTGTAAATGAGTGTACGATCTTTGCTTTACTTTTCTTCTTTTTTCTTTCCCATAACACCATATTATTTTTGGGCCAGCTTTCTGGTTCTGACAATGTTAGTCTTGAAGGTAGGCCAGAAATTCTTGAGGCTTTAGAACAAGTTCGAAGGAAATTAATGCTACTTTGTATGTACACAGTATCAAGGGGCACATATGGAAATCCTGGAATGCTGACAGATTTTGGGCAAGTTGGCTTCAGTAAAATAATTTTGTTCAATGCTTTAATACCATGATACTGCATTCCCAAATTGTGAATAAGCACAGCTGGTTCCTTCTTTTGTGGCAGTATTGACCCTTCCTGTGACAGCCATTTGTTATCTTTTTCTGGCAAGTATAATGATGGCAAGCCAGGTATAACTGCAGCTATTGGGCAGGCTGGAAGAATACTGACCATACATGGCTCTCTGTATATCTTTGAATTATCAACCATTGACTTCTGAGGAAAAGGGATGTCAGGAATAATACTTTCGCTTAACTGAGGCTCGCGTATATCGTCAAGGAAGTGTCTGTCTTGATATTCTGTATCTTTAGAGACCAATGTATTTATTCTTTTCTCTTGGTTCTCCTCCAGTAACAGACTCTCATCTTTGGGCCACTGTACATCCTCCTCCATTTTAATATCCTCCCCAGATGGGAATACATAACCGTGTGATGCTTTTGCATCAGACAGAAAAAAGTCAATCCTATTTGACTCACTTTTATCTGCTTTTATTATTGCCTTATGGACCTGTGCAAATTGTGGACTGTGTGCATTATCAGAACATCCTGACACATCCGCAATATTTTTCACAGACTCATTGTCTTGATTTGATTTCTGGTCAGTGGGGAGATTATTGACCTCCTCTCCTATCGTAGTTGATCCGGTGTCACATGTTGATGACCAAGGGGAAACAGGTGTTGTATTAACAGCAATATTGTTTGCTCTGAGGGACAAGTAGATCAGAATTCAGGTCATGATGGATTGAATTAAAATGAGCAACCAAGCACTACACAGAATTCATGCTGTAACAAAATTATGGCTAAACAATCCACTCCTATAAGAACTGCCAAGCTGATGTAAAAGCAAACAGAAAAGCTAAATGTAGTCATGCTTTGTCATGCTAGACTTACCCCTGATCAATTGTCTTTTCTGGGCTAAATGTCAACTCTGTGGCAAGTTTCATTTCTTGTTCATTTTGATCTGCTTGGATATTGTGCAAATTTGTAGGCTCATTCATCAGCTTTAAGTTCTCTTTCTTATCCAGAAACACTGCCTGCACCTCTGCTGACTCTTGTGATAGGGTGCACTTGACCTCAGCCAAGGTGGGCATGGACTCTTTGACTTTGACAGGTGATGGAATAGTTTGTGATGCTGTATTGAAAGGTGTCTTCTCAGCCACACCCATGTCATGTTTAGGCACCTCAAATGAATGGGCCTGTGGGACACTGAGGGTTTTGGGGGGAGGCTGCATTTGAGAGACCATACTCTCAAGTCTGGGAAGGAGAAAAACTAAAGTGAAATTTGTCCACGCATGATAAGGCCATTTCGGTTTAGAAACTGATAAATGTTTCATGCACCACTGAAACACTTTGATGCAGTAGCAAAATAACATTGGATAATGATCGGATAACAAAGTTTTCCAAGCTTCAGGGGGCTTACTGGAGTGATGACATCACTCACAGCTGACTATAAAAACACATGATAAATTATACCTGTGTATGACATTGTGATATTACACCAGTTTGTCTAAGGAAAGATCAAATTAACAGGTAGAAGATGTTTAATACAATACTTGCTCTACCATTACAAATTCTTAATGCTTCTCAAAAGGATATCTTGTTTTAAAACAAACATTCTTCCAAAAATAAAACACTCCAAACATATTTCTCTTTTTTTAATTCAATTATGAAATGTTTTATTTCTATTGGCAAACTTATTCATCTAAAGAGGTCACAAAGCCTTTAAGTCTTCACTATATACCACTAGCCCTGCTACTGGAGTTCAATTCCAGCCCTGATTGTACATGTTTTATCATCAGTTCACTTTGATGGATTGGATAGTATGTGCAGGATTTGAGCGTGATTAGACTACATGAGTACTGTAAGATCATTCTGAAATAATGAAAAAAAAGAAGAGGAAAAAAACATTTACTACTCAGATTGTTGGATGCCTTTTAGATTCCATGGTGTGTTCTCAAGCTTGTATCCCAAAATAAAATGTATAAAATGTAGAATATAAAATAGACAATGCAATAGCTCTAATGCAACCTTCTGCAGTCTAGTAACGTTTGTTTGTTTGTTTGTTTTTAGCAATGCATATGCTTTTCCTTGGTTCACCCAAAATGCTATTATAATATCTATCACTCACCCTGGCCTCGCAATCTGCTGTTGAAACGTTGGTTCTTTGTCTGGCTTATGATTGGCTATGGTGATATGTCCAGCTTTGCGATGGGAGGATCTTAAGTCTTCGGCTGGGTGAGCATTTGATGCTTTGGTATCTGCGATTCCCTCACCTTAACATAATGAGAAAAACAGCAATGTTCAGAAATGTAGATTGGAAGTGAGAACTGAAGTGACATTCAAAACAGCTCTTACCAGGACAGACTCCAGCGGGATATTCCTCCTCTTGCAATATGCTCAGCTGTCTGTGCAACTCTGAAAAAGAAACAAAACAAAACCAATTATTAATGAATGCTATGATATGTGCAAAATCAGTTGGCAAGCATGGCTTTGCAGAGTTGTAAATACATATACACATTTGTCCTAAAATAAAATCCACAGCATGCCTGTGCCGCTTGATGAATGCCATGCCACTATTTCGAGTGTGTTGTGGAGATTTTCCCCACATCTTGAACCGAGTTGATGCCGTGGACACAGCAATGTCCATGGATTAGCCCTGCAGCTTAGCAAAAACTTCTTTCTGAGGCACTGCCTACTTACACACACAGCATGGCACAGAGCTGACACTGACTGTGCAGATAAAATTATTCACCCCTTTAAACATTTCACATTTGCAAGTGGTGCTGTTTCTCAGCATTTAGAAGGTAACAAGGTAATACAAAAGGGATGAATACTTTCACCAGACAAACAGATAATAAGCTTTGTTTAATAAAACAAACAATAACTGTTAATTCATCATAACTGTTGGTCAGTTTAGGTAATAGATATGTGTGGCAGCCTGGGAAAATCCTTCATATGATGAAATCTTTCTGTAATTTTGATCTCTCTAGGGTCAGTCACAGCATTTGACAAACCAGAGCCTCATTATCACTGTTTCTCTGGTTAGTTAAAAATCCTAATTTTTTTTGTTTAGCATACTAACATATCCATCATGGATATATGGGACATTTCCCTGCCAGACCACCAGAGGGCAACTGCATGCAATTAAGTTGTAATATTCACTTCCCTGTCCAGTTTGTTCACCCATTTGTTTGGTAATTATTCCCTTACATAATTAGCTTCCTAAAGAAAAGAAAAAATATTTCTTAAAAAAAGTGCACATAAAACAAATAAAACAATGTTTATATTAAGAAAGAAATGAATCAAATTGACCAGTTTTCTTAAACTGACCAATTCTTGAACTATCTGCTTGACATGATGTCTTCAGAAAGCCTATGGAAGCTTTTCTATATCATTCTGGGGGAATGTATTTACAACGTCAAAGTAGGTAGGTAGAAAAACAAAACGGTTTTAGTCGTCAACATGGGTTTTCCCAGACCATCACATATAGTACATTAGACATGTTTTTACTCAGACACCCTCCAGCGAGCACTTACTATAAAAGCTTACACACACTCTTGAGACACAGTGCCAGCTTGTCCTTCAACATGCACATTCACATGTTATAATCATGTAGCTTTGAAACTTCAGGCCACCCATTTGTACCTTTACTTGTATCAGAGGGAGGTACAGGAATGTGCCCAATAAGGGGTAGAGCGATGGTTGTTTGGGACTGAAATTGGGAGCCAGGAACAACAGGTGGAGGAGGAGGAGGAGGAGAAGGGGGAAATGGATATGTAGGATTGTTCACAATAAGGGGGCCAGTAGGTCTGCGTACGTTTGGTCTAAACACGGTGGGGACAACCTGGTGTCTCCATTCCAACGTCTGTACCCGATGGAAAGGGTCTAAGACATACAAGCGGCAAAAGAATTGCAAAAGAAGAGAAAACGTTGTGTGCAGGTAGGTGCTTATGAAAATGTTTTTAATGCAAAAAAAAAAAAACAAGGTCACAAAACCCATGCTTAACTCTAAGGGCTCAAGCTACTACAACCCTTCAAAGATCAAACATGTGCATGTTAAACCAAGTAAAATAGTAAATCATTGCTTTAGCAAGTGATAACATCTTTCAGCAAACTTGTCTCAAAGACCATGCTCTGTACCTGGTTGAGTGGCATCAGATGTATTAACCTCAGGTTCAACAGCAGCAGTTGAAAAGGGAGCAGAAAAGTGGACAGATGACAGCTGAGTAGAAACATTGGTTTGAGGAGTGACAGGAGAGTTAGATAATGGGACAAGGGAGATATCAGAGTGTAGAGATGAATCAGGGATGGGGTTAAGACTGACAGGTGGAGGTACAGCAACATGAAAAGAGTGGGCAGGTGACAGGGGTTCTGATAGGACGAGGGAATGGGGTAAAGGAGAAGACACAGTGCAAGAAGTCACCTCAGATGGATGGGATAGAGACAGAGGAGGAGCTAGTGTAGGTGGCACATTAGAGGTGGGCACTATTTCTGGCAAGGGTAAAGGAGGAAGGGCTGTATTAATGGGAGATGTAAAGGGACTGGCTTTTTTAAGGGGAGGACCTAAAGCAGTGGGAGGTAATGAAACTGAGGCAGGCCTGCGCAGTGAGTCTGAACTCTGCACTGCCTGCTGGTGGACAGGTTCCTCTAAGGTAATGGGTGTGGGACAGAGGCTAGGTTTTACTTCAGGGGACCTCCACTCTCTCTGCCATGTTGCTGAAAGAGTATAGGGTTGAATGAGGGAAAATGAAAGAAAAGGGGGAAAAAGAGAGAAATAGAGATCAGTTGAAACATTAGTATTACATTTGAAGATTTTATGCGTTGGTTATCCTCTCGCCTAAACTACTACAATTAGTTAACAGTTTGCAGCACTGATAGCCATTGAAGCATGCAGTCACTCTTTAATTTGAGTTTATAATTTAGAAAATGGCCAATTCAATTATTTCCCTCTAGGCTTCATATACCTGTCTCTGAGGGCATACTGGTGGGCCTGGTGAGGGTGAGTCCCAGCTCTGACAATGAAGCACGGTAGGCTTTTAAAGGGCATGGTTCAGAGAGAGGTACAGAGCCAGGAGAGAAGTGGCCAGGAACAGCAGAATCAGAGCTACTGCCAGATACAGGGGGAGAAAAAGGAGGAATACTCTGAGGTGTCCAGCCTCCTGGGGCAGCAGTAGAGGTGGCTGACATGAAAAAAAAAAAACATAGAAAGATAGGTGAAACAAGAAGCAAGGTGCAAAGAACCTGGAAATGACAGGTGAATAGAGTGAGGAAGTCATATTGTCAAAACATACCCTCATCCATCTATGACTTACACTGATCAGTAAGACCATAACATTAAACAACTGACAATGATGTGAATAACACTGATTGTCTCATTACAATGACACCAGACAAGGAGTGGGATATATTAGGCAAGTGAACAGTTTCCCAAATCTCAATCCAAACAAGCCTCTGTGTGCTGTTCAAACAAGTCTGAGCCATGGAAGCCCCAGCTCACAACTTACAGGGCTTAAAGGATCTGCTGCTAAGTCTTGGTGCCAGATACTACAGCATACCTTCAAAGGTCTCTGCCTTGACAGGCCAGAGCTGTTTTTGTGGAACAGAGGAGGCCTACACAACATTAGGCAGGTGGTTTTAATGTTATGGCTGATCAGTGTATAGCACTTTCTGCCAAACAACAAGGCTTGCCATGGCTTACAAACAAATACCTGACTACCCTTATACTGGCCATATCTCTGTATCACTTTCTTAGCAGCTCTGCCCATGAAATTCAGAGATTCTCTAGAGGGTGCTGGGTGGTTTAATAACATACCACTGTAAATTCAAATAAACAATTTCAAAATGAAAACCTATATCTCATAAAATTCACGTGGTACCGCACATGATACAAAGAGGCTGTATAAATGGCATCATGTCAATATAACAACAATTCAGGGATTTCCACACTAGGGGTCACAAGCCTACAATATGCAACTGAGTTAAATGTAGAAAACTCACATACTCTATTCTTTCAAACATTTGTTATACAGATTAATATTCAAATCTCATAGATGGAATTTGTGTGCTATTTTAAAAACGTCACATGCAGCCAAAACACAAGTTTGTTACATCCAAAGGTATATAGACTATGCAGACAAGTGAACACCACTTACTCTACCATGTTTGTGAACATGGAATAAACTTGTACTGAAGATTTCTGTCCTAACAGATGCAATTCAAGCCAGAGACATTAATCAGGCTTTCTGTGATGACTACTTTTGACCAGTCTGGTGGACTACACTACTCAGCGTGCATGCAATCGAGTAAGAAGGGTAACCCAATTCAGCACAGTCGAAACAGCGACACCTTGGATCACTGGTAATTTGCTGAGCCAAGCCATTCGATAGAAAAGTGCTAATAATTTCCATATGTCAACTTTTGTCTGTTTCTTATTAATGTGGACATGGCATATAACCAATCTGTCATTACCTGTCTGAGAAATAGCAGGTGGAGCAGTCAGCTGAGAGGAGGAGGAGGAGGTCGAGGAGAGAGAGAAAGGAGGAGCACTGGGACCAGGAAATGTGGAAGAGAGGGGTCGCGGGTGTGAAGCTACAGATCTACTGACCTTGGTCATACTAACGTCAGCCTGGCCCCCTGAGGGCCTTCGGGAAACAGATACAGGGACTTAAAAAAGAGCAGAAAAAGAAGCAAAGCAGAATAGAAGAACGTTAAACAAAAACAGATACGACTCTCATGAGATAAGTTTTTTCATACGGATTTGTACTAATGTTACTGTTTGTTCAAGACACTCTCATAATGAATGAAAGAGACAAGTGCAGAATATATGGGCGCTTCTATGAGCAAATTCACAGCATGCTCTCAAGGTTACCATGGGATTCAGACAAATGCTTCTAAATGCAAAGGCTATAAATTCAGTCCACTGGTATTTAAATCTGAACAGAACGGACAGTTTATGAGACCCTTCCTATAGAAAATACAACTTCCAAGTTGTACAAAGTGCATTAAGTCATGATTAGTTTATTAACATACACATGGCCTCTATAACAGGAGTCTCTTATAGCTGAGGCCCCAGTTTAGTCACAGCAATATTCCTTCATTCTAGTCTCATCTCTAAGTAAAACGTGGACCATAGTAAACACCCAATGGACTATAAAAAAAATAAAGTTTCCCAGAATTGCATGGGAGCTGTGTATACTGTGCACTTCAAGTTCAATGAGCAGCACCCCTCTGTGGTGTTCTTTATTACTGCACTGGCTTTATGCGTGCATGTACCTGAGCCTGCTGTTGGCTGGAAGATTTTGGGCAGGGCAGGAGGATGAGCGCGAGTAAATGCCGGGACAGTAAAGTCATAATGAGAGGGGCGTGACGGCTGGGATGAGCCAGAAAGGTCAGGGAGATGAGTGGGTGCAGTATAAAGTGATGATAGAGAAGGTTTGAGAGAGGTCTGGAACAGATGACAGGCTTGATGAGGCAGGTTAGGAACAGAGGATGATGATGATAATGATGAGCTCCTCGAATCCATTTCAGAATGAACTGATAGACCCAGAACAAGAGGGAAACAGAGAAATTAAGATGTACAGCAAGGGAGATTTAGATGAAGGAAATAAAAGAAAAGAATAAGGAAAAGCTAGGAGTCCATGACACAATGAACTTGTTATGTAACTGATTATGATTATTCTTTTTCTGATAACATGAACACAAATATAATTTTACATTAATTATGAATGAATAAGTGCCAGTGTATTTATACATCAACGAATATCATTATATCAGCATGTTCTAATTAAATAATGAATTAAACTGTAGACCTCACTCAATGAGAGAGGTCCACATATAAAATACTGAATTACAAAATTAAGTCCCATGATGGGGATTTATGATGGGGATACCTTTAGGTTTTTTTTTAATGAACTCTAACAATAACGTGATGACAGGAGACTGATGTGCTCAACATTCATGAAATGAGAGAGAGGAAATTAGGCAGGTGATATAAAACAGACAGGAAGCTACCTGTGACCAAAGGGTTTGTGTCTACAGCAGGCCTCCATGCCTCATCATGAACTTTTCTGACAGGAGGAGGAGGAGGAGCTGACCATGAAGAAAAGCAAATGAGAAAAACGACTCATTCACCAAACCCTTTTAAATAAAAAACTGCCAAAAGGACCTTACAGGAAATATTCATTCACTCTTATTTGTGTGCAAAGGACAGCAGACACCTTACATGAAGTATCGATTGCATTTACTGTTAAATGTAAGTATCCAGCACCATTCAGATTTTTGTTTGAATCTATTCAGGAACCATAGGTAAATAGTTTTTGTAAACAAGAACCATCAGAGATAGAGATTTAAATGTAGTGCCTGTATGAAAACATTAAACTATGAATGTTTTTATGTAATAAATCAATACCACGGCACTGTACTCGATTCTGATTTTATTTTATAACTTAAGTGTGTATGCATGTGCATGAGCACAGATTTGCGAGAAAAAAGCGTTCCATTTTCTAATGAAAAATACAGCCATTATTTGAAAATTAGGTTTATCTGAAAAAGGATCAGATTCAGGTTTAGGTATTTCCCTACCTGTAGCTGCTACGCTTTTGCCCGTTCCTGTACTCGTCCTCTTATCCTCTTCATCGCTGTCGTTGAAGTCATCCAGGTTTCCAATGTCTGAATGTTTAAGGCTCATTAGACTGGCTAAACTTTGCATATCCTCATCACTGTAGGAAAAGGACATTGAAAGAGCTGATTTCCACAACATCTACTACTAAGACAACATTTGTAAGTAGTAGTAGCAGCATCATAAAACATTATGTAATATTATGCTGAATTTGTCATTGAAGGATTAGGATTCACATTAAATAGCGTTAACCTAAATTATAAATTATAGAGTATACCTAAAATAGAGGCAATTAAATGAAAGAGTTTTTGTTAACTGACAGAAGTTGCCAGTTGCTGCAATATCCAATCTAATCAACTGCCATTTTTCCTATTACATTCCCATTAATCTAAGTGCATATACTGTATATTCATTTCCAAATTACTTGTGCCAAAATGTGTCTTTTTTCTTTTGTTTTAATTTACAGACTTCACATCAATATTTTGATGTCAACACAGTCTAATAGAAAATAATGTCATTTTTTTAATAGGATGGGAAATGTGTACTAATACAACATAAGCCAGCTCATATACATCAACCATCATCCAGCCATTCAGTTTTGGCTACACAATACTAGGCATCAGTATGACTATCTGCATCATTGTAGTATGACTATCTGCATCATCTTATATACACACTTCAACATCTAACCTAAAACTGATAATGAAAACACTCACGTGGCCTTGCCCTCTTTGAGAAAGATGCAGGTCAGGCTGAGCTTTAGCGTAGCGTCCACCACTTTCACAGAGAGTGGTTTCAGTTGGAGCGTCAGGTCAAATGTGGCTGAAGTGACGTTGGCATAGTTCTTCATGTTCACATCCACTGATGCTAGAACTTTTCGATTACCCTTCGTCTCCTGTAGAATTTAGGGAAGAGAGTTGTGTGTTGCTATAACTAGCTATGTTCAGCAACAAAATTGTAACAGCTAGAGGACTAATGAAAGGCTGGAACAGAAAATTAACTGCATGATGCATAGTAATGAACTGCACACTATACAAACTCAGGAGAAACACAACTCTTTTACTGCTCTGTGTCAAACAATGTCACTGGGCATTTATCCGTAAAGCTCAAATTTTTTTAAACTCATAATTAAGATAGACTGATTAAACATATTCCAAATTAAAAGGAACTGGCACTACTCTACTACTACTATTTATAACCCTTATTTTGTACTAGACATTTGGCATATATGCATTTCTTGTATTGTGTGTTTCTGTTGAACAAATGACCAGTAGTGGGCCGTCAGGGCCAGCAAGGCCTTTTCTGCTGGCCTAAACAGCAGTGATCTGAATCACTGACTTGCATTTTAATATATTTAAAATATTTTTCCATGAATGTGTATTAAATTTTTCCCAATACTCTATTCTCTACATTTCATAGCTTTTCTCTTGGTTGCACTGCTTCCAGTAGTGTATATTTATGATAAGAGTATTTATCCAATCATATTTCAGCCAGTGTCTGACATCATGTGCCGCCAAAGTGAAAGAAATCTGCCTTAAGGCCTTCAGAATCAATAGCGCAGGCACCAGTGAGTTAAAATAAGTGGCAATGAAATTATTACATTAACCAATCAGATTTCGAGTTGGCGTCACTGGGGCCATCTAGCAGGCACATGATTACGTCAGCAATTTCCTGTCCTTTTTTTGGATAATTGGAGTAGTCAGAGGCAGCAAACCGCACAAACTAAATAAAATATATATATTTTAACTCATAGTGGCTGACAGAGGAGAAGGCCTAGTTGTGAAATGCACTAGGTGAAGGCCTAGGTGTGAAATGCACTAGGTGAAGGCCTAGTTGTGAAATGCACTAGGTGAAGGCCTAGTTGTGAAATGCACTAGGTCAAGGCCTAGTTGTGAAATGCACTAGGTCAAGGCCTAGTTGTGAAATGCACTAGGTCAAGGCCTAGTTGTGAAATGCACTAGGTGAAGGCCTAGTTGTGAAATGCACTAGGTCAAGGCCTAGTTGTGAAATGCACTAGGTCAAGGCCTAGTTGTGAAATGCACTAGGTGAAGGCCTAGTTGTGAAATGCACTAGGTGAAGGCCTAGGTGTGAAATGCACTAGGTGAAGGCCTAGTTGTGAAATGCACTAGGTCAAGGCCTAGTTGTGAAATGCACTAGGTGAAGGCCTAGTTGTGAAATGCACTAGGTCAAGGCCTAGTTGTGAAATGCACTAGGTCAAGGCCTAGTTGTGAAATGCACTAGGTGAAGGCCTAGGTGTGAAATGCACTAGGTGAAGGCCTAGTTGTGAAATGCACTAGGTGAAGGCCTAGGTGTGAAATGCACTAGGTGAAGGCCTAGGTGTGAAATGCACTAGGTGAAGGCCTAGGTGTGAAATGCACTAGGTGAAGGCCTAGTTGTGAAATGCACTAGGTCAAGGCCTAGTTGTGAAATGCACTAGGAGAAGGCCTAGTTGTGAAATGCACTAGGTCAAGGCCTAGTTGTGAAATGCACTAGGTCAAGGCCTAGTTGTGAAATGCACTAGGTGAAGGCCTAGGTGTGAAATGCACTAGGTGAAGGCCTAGTTGTGAAATGCACTAGGTGAAGGCCTAGGTGTGAAATGCACTAGGTCAAGGCCTAGGTGTGAAATGCACTAGGTCAAGGCCTAGGTGTGAAATGCACTAGGTGAAGGCCTAGTTGTGAAATGCACTAGGAGAAGGCCTAGTTGTGAAATGCACTAGGAGAAGGCCTAGTTGTGAAATGCACTAGGTCAAGGCCTAGTTGTGAAATGCACTAGGTCAAGGCCTAGTTGTGAAATGCACTAGGTGAAGGCCTAGGTGTGAAATGCACTAGGTGAAGGCCTAGTTGTGAAATGCACTAGGTGAAGGCCTAGGTGTGAAATGCACTAGGTGAAGGCCTAGTTGTGAAATGCACTAGGTGATGGCCTAGGTGTGAAATGCACTAGGTGAAGGCCTAGTTGTGAAATGCACTAGGTCAAGGCCTAGTTGTGAAATGCACTAGGTCAAGGCCTAGTTGTGAAATGCACTAGGTCAAGGCCTAGGTGTGAAATGCACTAGGTCAAGGCCTACGTGTGAAATGCACTAGGTGAAGGCCTAGTTGTGAAATGCACTAGGTCAAGGCCTAGGTGTGAAATGCACTAGGTCAAGGCCTAGTTGTGAAATGCACTAGGTCAAGGCCTAGGTGTGAAATGCACTAGGTCAAGGCCTAGGTGTGAAATGCACTAGGTCAAGGCCTAGGTGTGAAATGCACTAGGTCAAGGCCTACGTGTGAAATGCACTAGGTCAAGGCCTACGTGTGAAATGCACTAGGTGAAGGCCTAGTTGTGAAATGCACTAGGTCAAGGCCTACGTGTGAAATGCACTAGGTGAAGGCCTAGTTGTGAAATGCACTAGGTCAAGGCCTACGTGTGAAATGCACTAGGTGAAGGCCTAGTTGTGAAATGCACTAGGTCAAGGCCTAGGTGTGAAATGACAATGTATATACAACGAGATACAAACTTTTCACAGTACCACATAGCTGTAGAATCTCAACTATTAAGTGTCAATTATCAACTTTCAGAGATCAGCCATTATCAGAACGCTATTAAAAATAAAAAGCTCAAAGCTATACAGGTTTATACAGGACTACACCTAAGAGATTGATTTGACCCACTTTAGACACTGACTTACATTTTCAATGATGAACGTCCAATCTTTGTCTTCAAATTCATCTGCATTTGGATCCTGTATAAAAGTATTACAGCAGTGTAACTAGTTGGATAATTAGTATTAATGACATTGGTAATCAAGTAATCCTTACTTGTTAAAGATATTGCATTATAAACCTAAAACATGAATGGTCTATAAAATGTAGTGATGTTTTGTGATGCTGTACCTTAAAGAGTGTGACTGTAATATCCACATTCTCGGGCACCTGCCACAACACTGTCCCTCTGTAAGGATTCTTGATGCCAGGCTGCCAGCCATGAAGCTGAACAAGTGAATAGAAGTAATAGAAGTGAAGTGAATATTTAAGACTAACAATCAGCGAAGATTACATAGGTGACAGGTTTGGATAGTCATAGCGTGAGAAATATTTAAGCCTGCTGTAAACATACATGCAATGTTTACTGGCAAACTATTTAGTTCAGTACTATGTGGTTCAGGTATGAAAAAAAGCAAACTGTAAAACCATTTTTAAAGGAACTGACCCTGGAACAAAAGCAAGCAGAACTGAGTATATAACACACAAACACTGGTTGCTTTTTATGGGCTCTTCAGCTAAATGACATCTTTTCATTACAAATTCCTCAGGAATAAATCAGCTGCTTTTCTCTGACTTGCTATCATGGTGACTCTTCCACATGCTTGGTTTGTGGACTATCACATTTGCTTCGCTTTCTCTCCCTTGATTGGCTATCAGCTCTTGTCTGTCAGTGTATAATTGTACTTTATTCGTGCCTAATGTTAGGGCATGATGTTGAGAAATCTGATCTGACATATGCGTACACATTTCCCATCTGACTAATCCAACACTAATCTGGCTGTTTGTAATTGATTTTATTGTTTAAAAAGTTGAACTATTTTGTTATTCACTCAGTTATTCTGTTATGTCCCCTTTATACACTAGGGGGCAATAAACCCAGGGTTGTAAACTCGTATACAAAATACATGAGGTGATATGTAAAAATGTGGTAAATGATATGTGCTAATGATGTCCTCACAAAACTTTTTTTTTTTTTTGGTCCTGACCACTAGACATTGGACACTGAGTCTGATCCCAAATGACCTTGATGTCCCTGGTCTACACTCGGACTATACTAATAAAATTAGTATTTTTTCTCCATTATAAACAAATTTGACTGCAATTGGGCCGAATGCCATCTGTCAGCATCTGCATGCGCATCCTGTACCATGTTAGAAGCGAACTTATGAGACCACGTGTATTCAGAGAGTGAAACTAAAACAGTGATGCACTATTATCTACATCCTCTCTCTTACCTTAGTGCAGATCCGTCTGTTTCGTCTGGTCCAAACCACTCTCAGTTTGTCTGGCTGCCTGCAGACACAGCGTGAATAAAAATAACATCAACATACGGTAAGCTCACACAATTGAACTGTATCTTTCCATGAAGTCTAGCCTTATCTACTGAAAAGCACCATGTTTATCAGATATGCAATGCAAATGAAATTGCACAATGCTTCCTGCAGATCCCCACTTTATAGATGCAGACAAAATGAAAAGAAAAAAATAACAAATGATATTATATCTTAACTATTAAGTTATGTATGTATTATACATGTTTGCTTTCATTGCTGTATTTTTTCTTTATATTTGTATTCCTCAAATCTTTTATTTCATCATTATTTATATTTCTATATTCATTTTAGTATTTGTATGTTTATAAATTTACTTCTTTATATACTGTTTTTTAATCGTTTGTTAGTTTCTGTGTTTACTTATTTCTGTATTCCTCTGTTCAGATGTTAAGGAGGTGAAATCACACTTAGTCTATTAAAGTGGTGGAGGGCTTAGTAGAGCAGAGTTAGAGAGGTTCACTTGTTTGGCAAATTGCTTTCATATCCTTTAACATACATATCCTTAATCCTGGTCAGGGTCCAAGTGGATCTAGATCCTATGCCTTGAACACTGAGAGAGAGGACAGACTACACCCTGAGGCAAACAAGAGTGGCCAGTCCACTAGTATGTTATTGGAGAACCTGAAAAAAACCCACACAAACACGGAGAAAGCACTCCACATTATTCCACACAGAAAGCAACTCAGTCTAAATAGAAGCATCAACATTGGAGCTGTAACACAGCACCACCACGCTTTCACTATACTGGCCTGTTAGTGAACATCTAATGCAGACACAGTATGGAAGATTTTGTCTAACGTTTACACTGAACAACTGTAATATCACTAAATAGGGCTGTAGTCAAGAGTCCAAATCAAGTCCAAGACCAGGACTAGCCCAGATTGAGTCAAGACCAACCCTTAACAGGGCTGAAGCCAAGTTAAGGTCAAGTCCAAATAAAGGCGAGACTGATTCAAGACTGAGACACAAAACCATCAAATACTTATCAAGGTTACATTTATGCACTGTGCCAATAATTAGGCTTTGTTTCTTATGAATTGAATTTCTTGTCAAACTTCGAAAATAAAATAAAAAATTAATAATAAATAATAAATAAGAAAAATAAGACTTACATCAAGTGTAATGCAAAGTGTCAGATGCAGTGGTGTAAAACACGCCACCACTGGACTCTAGAGCAGTGGAAAAGTGTTCTCTGGAGTGAGGAATCACACTTCTCTGTATGGCAATCCGATGTACGAGTCTGGGTTTGGAGGTTGTCAGGAGAACATTACTTGCATTGTGCCAAGTGTAAAGTTTGATGGAGGAGGGATTATGGTGTGGGGTTGTTTTTCAAGGGCTGGGCTTGGCCCCTTAGTTCCAGTGAAAGAAACTTTTAATGCTTCAGCATACCAAGACATTCTGGACAATTTCATGCTCCCAACTTTGTGCACAAAGCAAGGTCCATAAAGACATGGATGAGTGAGTTTGGTGTGGAGGAACTTCACAAAGTCCTGACCTCAACCAGATAGAACACCTTTGGAATGAATTAGAGCAGAGACTGTGAACCAGACCTTCTCATCCAACATCGGTGCCTGACCTCACAAATGTGCTTCTTGAGAAATGGTCAAAAATTCTCATAAACACACTCCTAAACCTTGTGGAAAGCCTTCCCAGAAGAGTTGACGCTGTTATAGCTGCAAATGACGGGCCAACTCCACATTAAACCCTACGGATTAAGAATGGGATGTCACTAAAGTTTATGTGCATATCATAGACAGATGTCCCAAAACGTACATATACAGGTCCCTGTCCTTCCACAGCTCCCATCCCCACCAACACTCAGAGTAATAATGATCACCAAAGTATATTGTTTCACATTTCCAAATTTCACATTCACATGTAAATTTTAAAATTCACATTGTAGTTATGAAACCTGGGGTCAGGCCTGGTGGAAGCAGGAGAGAGAGAGAGAGAGAGATAGAGAGAGAGAGAGAAAGAGAGAGGGAGAGAGAGATTTTTGCAGAGCAGACCTGAAAGACCAGCTAAGCCTTCCTCTCTGTTGTTTGATGTTAATATGCTTGCCAGCTGACTGTCAAACCGGATATAAAAAGGATAATAGATATCACACAAAACACTCACAACCAACCCCACCCCTCCAAATATCAACCAGACATTATTAACACACTGGGTTGCACTAGAGTCTGGATAAAATTTTCAGTATACTGAGATTCCTGACAGAACATGTTGCTGGCTCTAAGGAGGAATTCTCTTGCCTTGAGGTCACTAAAGAGAGATAATCACAGATGTACTTTTCAGTTATTGCGTTAGTTTTCTGCCCCAAATCCAGAACAGAATTAGTCTCTGCTGTCTCGCAAGGCAGTGTGTCATATAGTCATGATTTTAAATGACTGTACTGATGTCCTAGCTTTTGCTGCATGTGATTATTAATATATTATAATAGATAACAGATATTATTTCAGCTTATGCATAAGTCATTGTTAATGTAACACAGAGGATGGGCTAAAGTATAATATTTTTTTTAGCTCCAACAGAATATGTACAGAAAACTTATGACTGCAATAGCTTTAAACATACATAAGAAGCTCAGTTTCCCTAAAAACTTATGTAATATGCAGCACTGACATGTTTACCAATGTGTCTATATTCTACATTATTCATCATTTGGCAAATACAATATTTATGCAAAATATCAAATATCTCACTGTCGCACTATCATGCTGTTCCTTCATTTAATACAAACTGTTTTCAGTGGACAGCATGGCCTGTGTGAAAATCTTCTTTAGAGCATTTAGACTGATGATACAACTCCACTGACACATGGCTACACTGGGCTTCTGTCACAGATTGATGTATACTGTGTTAAAGATCAATACTCAAAATCTCAGGCTTTTGAATCCAACACTCAGATGCCAAGAAGTGTATACCGATCAGTCATAACATTATGAACACTGACAGGTGAAGTGAATAACACTGATTATCTCCTCATCATGTCACCTGTTAATGGGTGGGATAGGCAGCAAGTGAACATTTTGTCCTCGAAGGTGATGTGAAAATAGGCAAGCGTAAGGATTTGAGCGAGTTTGACATGGGCCAAATTGTGAAAGCTAGACGACTGGATCAGAGCATCTCCAAAACTGCAGCTCTTGTGGGGTGTTCCCGGTCTGCAGTGGTCAGTATCTATCAAAAGTGGTCCAAGGAGGAACAGATGTGAGCCGGCGAAAGGGTCATGGACGGCCAAGGCTCATTGATGCACGTGGGGAGTGAAGTCTGGCCCGTGTGATCCAATCCAACAGACGAGCTACTGTTGCTCAAACTGCTGAAGAAGTTAATGCAAGTTCTGATAGAAAGGTGTCAGAATACACAGTGCAGGACGGGTCAGGGCTGTTTTGTCAGCAAAAGGGGAACCAACATAATATTAGTCATAATGTTATGCCTGGTCGGTGTACGTGCAGGTTAATTTGGGAGAAAAAATGATAATTATTAAATATTTATTGGCCAGTGTGCTTTTCGTTCTGCCCAGCTTCTCCATATGATGACTGAGGGACCTCTTAAAGGGTTTGAACCTCATCACCAACTCCCAAACCCCGAAGTAACAATGAACAAGACTGACATCTCAAACCTGCTTCGAAGCTGCAGTAGTGCTCAGTATCCTAGTACAGCTTGTTATTGTTATGTTGTAATTGTATGTATGTAATTGGTGAATTTTGTAAATTATGCTTGATAATCTGCATTGATATTGGAATTATATTGCAACAGAACTAAGACTAATAGGAAATTGACTTAATAGAACGTAATTATTTACTGAAGAAAAACCTACAATCACTAATGCGGTGAAGTTTTTTGTTTACAGAAGGAGTATCTACTGTAATCGCTTTGAAAAATGAAAGCTTTGTGGGGTTTGTTTTTTTTTTAAGAAAGAGAGAGAGAGAGAGAGAGAGAGAGAGAACAAGTCATCTGATCACACAAGAGAGATAAAGAGAGAAAAAAGAATGAGGCTGCTAAGGGAAAAACTGGTTATCGTGGCTTAAAACATAAGTGAGAACAGGAACTAACTTGCCTCTTAAATCTAACAATAAATTGTTACGATGATAAGTTTTGTACATTAATTAATGAATCAATGTCATTTGCAAATCACTGCAGTGTGTCTGAGACTCCATCCCATGCTGTTATACAAAAATAATGCACTTCATAGTGGCAGCATCACACGCCTACCCCCAACCCCCCCCATCAGTCATGTGTTATTATATACTACAGAACCAGCAGGCCACCACTATTGTAAATGCACACACAAATATACAAACAACGATGAGACGAGGCTTAATGGAGTGAATTATTCCCAAAATCATGACCCTCCAAGAGCACCAAATCTTATTAGAAAACAAACAAAACTAGGTAATGTTTGTAACTTGGTGTGTGTGTGTGTGTGTGTACAGCAGTTTGCAAGGTAAATTCTATGAAAGTATGATAAGTATGAAGCAGAAGGAACAAATATATATATGTAAATAGCTCTACACTAGCAATCTTTTGTGTTGAGGGTGTGGCCCTTCCTTCTTTACACACACTGCATCATTAAACACATTCCCATGCTGACGCCTTCAACACACTTTATTTGAAGCAGCTGATAAAAAGTAGGATTTAATCCACTGAAAGCTTCTGGACTGAATTTAAACAAAATACCAGTCTGCATGTTAAAGTGCCTAAATTTAATAATATAGTGATAAATCAAATCAGTGGCAACATCCTCATGAGATTTCACAGTCTAACTGGTTTACATTAAACCATGTGAATGGATCGAGCTCACGCTACATCATTCAATCTAGTACGTAAGAATCTTCTTTAAATGAAGTTTAGTGTAATAATATTGATATGTGAACTATACGTAATATTTTTTTCAAATCTGACTCGCCATATATATATAAGTATATACTTTCAGTTGATTGTAATTTATGCATAGTACCAAAACACATAAATCTGGCCCATTCTACTGGAGGAAACCTGGACTACATCCGTCTTTGTTTGTGTGGTGTCCACTGTTGACCTCATTCCACATTAATCAGTCATTAAAAAACTGGAGAAAATGCTGATCTACAAGGACACTGCATCCAGACAGTAATTTCCTCTCAGCACATGACTGCAAGTCACTAGCTGTGTGTAGCTGTGTTTAGCTGTGTATAGCCGGGCGCTAGATTAAAGGAAAGGTGGAAGGTAAGAGCAGTAGCGGCCTCCGGGTCTCATGTTGCAGGTCACTCTGAACAGCAGCTGTACAAATGCGCAGAGGGCTGAGAATACCACTGATAGAATGACGACGGGGTCCAAAATAGACGGGCAAAATGGCAGCCAAGTGAATATTGAGAACCTTTTTAAGCTCTGTAAATCTTTTGAAACACATACGGGACAACAATAATAGCAATAGTAGTGTAAATAAACAAGCTGCCAGGTTTAAGTCAAAGGTGAAAGGGAAGCAAGGGAATTTCAAAACACCAAAACAAAATGCATATACACATACCCCTAACCATGCATAACTTTATGACCACCTGCCTAATATTGTGTTGGTCCCCCTTTTGTTGCCAAATCAGTCCTGACCCGTCATGCACTGTGTATTCTGACACCTTTCTATCAGAACCAGCATTAACTTCGTCAGCAATTTGAGCAACAGTAGCTCGTCTGTTGGATCGGATCACACGGGCCAACCTTCACTCCCCATGTGCATCAATGAGACTCGGCCGTCCATGACCCTGTCTCCGGTTCACCACTGTTCCTTCCTTGGACCACTTTTGATAGATACTGACCACTGCAGACCGGGAACACCCCACAAGAGCTGCAGTTTTGGAGATGCTCTGATCCAGTCGTCTAGCCATCACAATTTGGCCCTTGTCAAACTCGCTCAAATCCTTACACTTGCCCATTTTTCCTGCTTTTAACACTTCAGCTTTGAGGACATAATGTTCACTTGCTGCCTAATATATCCCACCCACTAACAGGTGCCATGATGAGGAGATAATCAGGGTTACTCACTTCACCTCTCAGTGCTCATAATGTTACGACTGATCAGTGTACATACATTGTAACTTTAAGTGAGTAACCATTATTGTATATGTCACTTACATTAGATTTTTAGCTGCTTACAATTCTGGCTTTAACAGAAAAGAGAAAAAAAGTTGTGATAAAATTTATGAATATTAATATATTTCTTTAAAAAAAAATGGTGGTAGCACCAACTCAGTATCAGCAAAAAATACTGGATCAAATATTGAAAAAAGGAACTTATCCAACCGATCTATATACTTATTTGCTTATGTATATTTTTTACATACAGCTATCTGGGGCAAACTTGTTTAACTTGCAAACTAGTTTAAAGGGTTTTTTTTTCATTATTTGTCCAATTTCAATTCCCACACTTGTCTAACTGGTTAAAAAAATTGTGTGTGTTCTTTAAGAAAGTAAACATATCAAGTAATAGGCCACTTTTTAGAGTTTTTACTTTTAACAATTCTGTGACTGCGGAAATTAACACAAAATCAAGCAAACTCGGATAAACGGAGAAAAGGAAACAAGAACACGTCTAATGCAAGAATACTGGAACAACCTTCTACATAATCTTAATTAGAATATTTCTTCATGCAAGATCTTTGCAATGTATCTACAATGTATATTAACTGGATGTTAATGAAGTTTATATCAAGATTTTGCAGCATGGCTGGATTTACCCATGCAGATTTGTGATATAATATATGATTCAACAAGCACAGCACGGCCTTCATGAAGGTTTCAAAATGCTTTGTGGAATTGTCAAAATGTCATAATCTCAGCACGATGCCATCTCGTATGTCCTCACGAGCAGTGTGTTGTATTCACCTGTCTAACATTCTGCACATTCTTCTGAGTTACACAGCAGCCTAAGTCAACATTATGTAGTGTACTTGCTTATGTGCACTTAAACTTGGCTTTGTAACTACAGTCATTTGCACCATTTCACCTGGTTCAATGACTTAGTGCTTAATAACACACTATACACCAATCAGGCACCAATCAGGCATAACATTATGACCACCTACACTAATATTGTGTTGGTCCCCCTTTTGCTACCAAAACAACCCTGACCTGTCGAGGCATGGACTGCACTACAGCCTCCATGGATCTGACGTGTTTGTCCAGTACATCCCACAGATGCTCGATTGGATTCCAGCAGAACATTGCCCAAAGCATGGCACTGTCTCTGCCAGCTTGCCTTGTTCCTGGTGCTATTTGTTCCCCTGGTAAGTGACACACGCACCTGGCCATTTACATGATTTAAAAGAAAACGTGATTCATCAGACTAGGCCACCTTCGTCCATTGCTCTGTTTTCCAGTTCAGATGCTTTCATGCCCACTGTTGGTGCTTTCGGTGGTGCACAGGGGTCAGCATGGGCACCCAGACTGGCTATTCAGCCCCATACACAACAAACTGCAATGCACTGTGTATTCTGAAACCTTTCTATCAGAACTAGCATTACACCAGCCAGTCTTTGCTCCCCACATGCATCAGTGAGCCTTGGCCGTCTATGACCCTGTCGCTGGTTCACCACTGTTCCTTCACTTTTGATAGATACTGACCACTTCAGACCAGGAACTCCAAACAAGAGCTGCAGTTTTGGAGATGCTCTGATCCTTTCTATGCTCTGAGCACCTTTCTATCAGAACCAGCATTAACTTCTTCAGCAATCTGAGCAACAGTAGCTCGTCTGTTGGATCGGACCACACGGTCCAGCCTTCACTCCCCACAAGAGCTGTAGTTTTGGAGATGCTCTGATCCAGTTGTCTAGCCATCACAATTTGTCCCTTGTCAAACTCGCTCAAATCCTTACACTTGCCCATTTTTCCTGCTTCTAACACATCAACTCTGAGGACAAAATGTTCACTTGCTGCCTAATATATCCCACCTACTAACAGGAGCCATGATGAGGAGATAATCAGTGTTATTCACTTCACCTCTCAGTGCTCATAATGTTATGCCTGATCGGTGTACACTTATAATCTTGTAATCTCAAGGTGAACAGCACTGTGTCATGTAATTAAATACTGTAACTGCTCATAATACAGGACTTCTAAATAGTATATTACTGAATTTTTACCAAACAACCAACAACAACAAATAAGAACATTAATTCCATCTGTAAATAGAGTGGAAAGAAACAAATTACAGCTCATTTTAAAAGCATACTTCACACTAGCTGAAATGGTGACATGCAACGTCCCAGTCAACATTATAGCTGAGACACCAGGATCCATGTAATACCAGAAGCCAAAAAAACTCCCATTTTTTGGCGTTACCATGTTCAGAATGAAATTTCTCCAAAGCACATTATGGCTCATATGAAAGTAGACACTCAGGGCTATAAGATCTTGTTCCACTAAAATTCGTTGTAAGGTTATCCCAACAGAAGTAAAAATGTCTCACACTGAAAGCCAACAGTGTCCTGACTTATATCAGACATACAGCAATAAAACAACTTATTTGTTTATACTGATTGAAAATGTCTGAAAAAAGAGATAAACTGTTCATATACATTATGAAAAATAATCGGTTTTGGAGTGCAAAATACATGTCAGATATTCAGATATTAGTAGAACACTTAACATTTAGTACTTGGACATATTGGTGGAGAATGTGAGGAGTGTTGATATATCCTAGACAGAAACAATTATTACATCCAAACACTTCAATCCCAAAGCAACAGAATCCTGAGGAGATACTGGTACTGATCTCTAATTAATCACTGTGCTTTTAAGCCATGCATGCTATTTACTATGGATGTATGCAGTGCTAAATTCACAGAGATTAGAAAGTAGTTTGGTGTGCGTCTATATTTATTTACTGTGTACAAAATCTCGAGTCACAAGACAGGCAATGTAAATATGTGCCTCAGCCTCAGCAGGGGTGTCCAAACTTATCTGGTTAGGTGCAGGGTTTCATTGCAACCAAACAGAAGCCACGCCTGATACCACTTGTATAATGAGGTGTTCTTGGCTTTCATTAGAATGAGGTGTAGTTCCTGCTTGATTGGAATGAAAACCTGCGCTCACAGCATCTCTGTGCTGATAACATCGGACACCCCTTTGTCAGAGCACCACTAATACAGTAAACAGAATTATTAGACTGCCTCCTCCAGGAAGGATATGTTTGACTGCCAACACATGGGGCCAGAGAGCTTCAACACGAGTGAGCAGGCTTTTCCTGAAAAGTGTTGTGCTGCTTACATACCTTCTGCTAAACGAGACTCAAATACAGTAACAATATGTCCTACGGTAACGTCATTTATACCCAGTGCCAGTTGTTAATGAGGATATAATAATATCGTGATGTTTTTATCACTTGCATGATCAAATGTGTAAGTGTGAACGTCACACAGCAGCTGGGGCCATGTGGACACTAATTTATTATTTTGCAGAATAATTTTTGGCATAATCTACAGTCAAATAATCTTTGCATATTAATAACGTCGCCACGAAATACATTTTTGACGATAGTAACATGTAAATAATGACCATTTACTATAAATCCTGATCTGCCTTTCTTACAACACAATTTATTATAGACCCTTTTCCTGTTAATAAACACTGTGAGGGTTTTTAGCTTAGGTGGAGGCAGAAAGATTTCCCTGACCACTTTACAAGCGGTCAAGTTTTGTTAGTTGGTTTTTAAACAATGACTGGTCAAAATCCGAATTTATCTGACTATGTTAGGTCACTGACTGTCCTGCCCAGGCAAGGCCGGAAGACCAGGCTTAGGCCATTGTAAACAGAAGAAACTATTACGCCTTAACGGCTAACTGCAGTAGCATGGCTGGGTAAGTAGCTGATATCATATCTGAAAGCTCATATTTGAAACCACAATTAATATAACACTTTTGTTAACAGTTATTGTGTGAGTTGAACAAGTTATCACTTTAGTTTTTCATCTGACGTGGCAGTTTAGGGTCTTGTTGCAGCCTTGTAGCCGACTCTGCACTGGTTTAAATGGTCGCCTCTAGTTTCACAGCTAGCGTTGTGACGTAATCGTGATGTCGGTAGTATAGTGGTTTAATTTGCTGTAATTACAAAATAAGCATTCCAATCCTACCGATCCATGAACAACAGCAATAAGATAATAACTCTCCAGAGTACAAAATAAAGGCATTAGAAGTAAAAGTACACAGTGGTGTGAAAGAAGCTAAGAAATCTTTGGCATTCACCCACGTTGTTGCTGTCACTGAAAAATTTCTCTTTCTTAAATAATAGGAGTAATAAATAATGTCCGCATTAAGTACACAGAACTTAAAACCACAGCTCTTCATTTATAATGATCCATTTGTCAGATGTGTCAAGGGAGGCAGAATACAAAATTCTTGGTTTGGTTTTTTTTTTTTGCCTTGTTCTTCAATCTGTGGTTTTTAACACACCACTGACAAAATGACTTATTATTGAGTTCCTATAGATATTATCGTATTTGCTCACAGCTGAATGAATTTACCTCAATACCTCAAAAACAATTAGGTCATCAGATTCATTTCACCTTAGACCTATTGTGTTCTGTTGTTAGTTGGCTCTAAAAAGTTGTTATTTTTTGTTATTTTGAGTGATTTTCTTAGACAATAAATGTTTCCATCCTTCTTCTTGAGTAACCAGCGTTATCCTGGCCACGATGCAGAGGATCTGCAGCAAGTCTCAGGAACACTGCAGGAAAGTTCACCTGCACACACTCATTCACACCTTGACAATTTAGCATAGCCAATTCACCTGCTTTAAGACAGGTGAGCCAATAGGAATTCTAAACAAACACAGGGGGAATTTTTTACCCTGGGCACCTTTGCTACAGTCTAAATCTGAGTGTGATTGTTCCTGCTGTCACCTGCAGCACTGGTCTTCACACTCACTTGATTCTATTGATCCTCGGTGCCTTTGCGTTGACCTTACATCACAAACACTCATAAAGGACTAAACACGATTCGCCATGGGTTTTTTTTTTTTTAATTACTATTATTTTGAAGCTATTATGCACAGTAAGGCTTCTCACCTCTTCTGTATCCCACAAATTACCTCTGCCACTCACAGTAAATGGTATGTTGAGGAAACTACTGACATCATCATCAGCTAAAACACATGTGCAGGTTACTTTACTTCCTGAACAACTCGAATACGAGCTGTGTTCACATTCACAGGAATCACAGTACAGTTCCAGCCGAATTCACACCACCTCCTGCGACTAGTCTCGTGTTCGGTATGACCATGCGCTTCCCAGTCCACATGCCTTTCACATTACTAAATTTTCATACGAACTGTGATCTGTTGCAGACTAAACTGACAGTGTGTAAAGCCCCTATAAAACACCACACTGTAACCTTAGCTGAGGGTCAAACTGAGGACCCCTGAGATGAGCTGGCAACCTGCCTTACCAAAGCCACCTTCATCAATATATATAGTTTATTTTCAACAGGAAAAACAATGATACACTGGTGTACATGTCAACTACGTAAAGGATGTGAATGTCATTTCAAGTACCTAAAGTACTGTGTGTACATAAAGTTAAATACACAACACTAGAGAGAAGTTATAAACAACAACAACTGTTTTAAATGACCTAAATATGAATAATGATAAAAGAAAATCCTGCACATTTAAAGAGATTAAATTGTACAACAGAAATAATAGTAAAATCACTAGGTATACAACGATCATAACATTATGAGCAGTGACAGGTGAAGTGAATAACACTGATTATCTCCTCATCATGGTACATGTTAGTGGGTGGGATATATTAGACAGCGAGTGAATATTTTGTCCTCAAAGTTGATGTGTTAGAAGCAGGAAAAATGGTTAAGTGTAAGGATATGAGCAAGTTTGACAAGGGCCAAATTGTGATGGCTAGACCACTGGATCAGAGCATCTCCAAAACTGCAGCTCTTGTGGGGTGTTCCCTGTCTGCAGTGGTCAGTATCTATAAAAAGTGTTCCAAGGACGGAACAGTGGTAAACCGGTGACAGGGTCATGGACGGCCAAGGCTCATTGATGCACGTGGGGAGCGAAGGCTGGCCCGTATGGTCCCATAAAACAGAGGAGCTACTGCTGCTCAAATTTCTTAAGACTTTAATGCCGGTTCTGATAGAAAGGTGTCAGAATACACAGTGCATGATGGGTCAGTTGCTGTTTTGGCAGCAAAAGGGGGACCAACACAGTATTAGGCAGGTGGTCAAAATGTTATGCCTGATCGGTGTATATGATGGTGCTATAATAAAAGTAATGTTTTTGCTGTTATAGCATGACAGATATTATAATAAACATGAAGTATCCTTCTATAAAATAATAAGTATTGCATGCGCCATTTCTACATGAACACCTGCTAGCTAAACTGTCAGTGAAGCAACTTCTGCAAATCACAACCTCGCACCATCTGACCACAAACAAGTGCAAGAAATTCAGTGATGTAGGAGGAACACAGTTTCACTTTTACATTTCCAGCTGTGACAACTTACGATCAGTACACGAGGTGGTACTCCTAATTAGATGCAAGTTGTGCAGTGTTTATAGCTCTGCAGTGTAAGCATTTGCAAGGCTCTTCTGCTCTCTAACAGCGTGTCCGGTGAGAGGAACCGCGGCGGTCACTACAGCATGGCTTATGACAAGGGAAAATTGAAAACAACACGGAAGTAAAAGTTAAAATGTGGGCTTGGCACAGAGACACAGAGGCTAAGCATACACTTTCTCCCAAATAAAAACGTGACTATTAAACACTGATATGCCAGATGGGTGTGAAGGAAAAGCACCCGAAACACATTCTTATTGACGGACCGCTCTGGTCACTCTAACACACTGGACACCGCACAGCCAAAGAAAACTGGACCTTTTCCTCTTCACACAAACTTTCCTAAACAGTTTCCATCTTTTATCGTTAAATCGTAGATGTCAATATTTAGTGGGTTACTTACCATTTTTTGGTGCACTCCACGGTGAGCTCGTGAAAGGACGCGACGAACTGGAACTTTGACGCTTTCTTGCCGACGCGCTGAAGTCTCTTCCACACGGAGGTCATGGCTGCACTGATACCAAGCCGTATCTTCTTCTTTTCACTCGAAAATCTCCGGTAATTGAGAAAGAGCCTACATTTGAGCGAAAGAAGTTACTCTTTTATTCCTCTGTACTCAGTCCCGGGGCTCTCTTCTCGCTCTCCTCCGCTCACATGGGCCAAATGTCAAAGTGAGGCTCTGTCCCAAACAGCACACAGAGCGCGAGCACACTAGCGCACTGAACACTAAGAGGCAGCAGCGTGTCATGTCAAGTTTTAGTTATTAGTGAGACGATTACGATTTCTAAATGTAATAACTGGGCTAGAAAAGACTCCATTATTGAATAAACAGACATTTTTCAACCCCAAATGAATCTGTATAAGGGTATTCTTTGTTTTTGTTGTGTTGCTTGTTTACGCAAGTACAAAACTCTACACAGTAACTAGGCAACGGTTTGGGATGTGGCCCGAGATGTGTAAACGCCAAGGCGTTGCAAGATTAGCGTATCTGCTAAGACTGATAGTACTCATCAAAATGTTTTAAGGCATATTTTATATTTACATATTTCGATGTTTAACAAAGTGTGGTTAATTCACCGTGAAGTTAGAAAAACAATAGTTTTGTATGTTTTACATATATATATATATTGGGATTGGGTTTGACTTTTGGATATACACTGACCAGGCATAACATTATGACTACCTGCCTAATATTGTGTTGGTTCCCTTTTTGCTGCCAAATCAGCCCTGACCCGTCATGCACTGTGTATTCTGACACCTTTCTATCAGAACCAGTATTAACTTCTTCAGCAATCTGAGCAACAGTAGCTCGTCTGATGGATCGGATCACACGGGCCAGCCTTCACTCCCCACGTGCATCAATGAGCCTTGGATGCCCATGACCCTGTCGCCAGTTCACCACTGTTCCTTCCTTGGACCACTTTTGATAGATACTGACCACTGCAGACCGGGAACACCCCACAAGAGCTGCAGTTTTGGAGATGCTCTGATCCAGTCCTCTAGCCATCACAATTTGGCCCTTGTCAAACTCGCTCAAATCCTTACACTTGCCCATTTTTCCTGCTTCTAACACATCAACTTTGAGGACAAAATGTTCACTTGGTCAGGACTCTGTGCAGGCCAGTCAAGTTCCTATAAACCATCCCTCATCCATGTCTTTATGGACCTTGCTTTGTGCACTGGTGTACAGTCATGTTGGAACAGGAAGGGGTCATCCCCAAACTGTTCCAAAAAAGTTGGGAGCATGAAATTGTCCAAAATGTCTTGGTATGCTGAAGCATTAAGAATTCCTTTCACTGGAACTAAGGGGCCAAGCCCAACCCCTGAAAAACAACCCCACACCATAATCCCCCCTCCACCAAACTTTACACTTAGCACAATGCAGTCAGGCAAGTACCGTTCTCCTGGCAACCGCCAAATTCAAACTTTTACATCAGATTGCCATAGAGAGAAGTGTGATTCCTCACTCCAGAGAACACTTCTCCACTGCTGTAGAGTCCAGTGGCGGCGTGCTTTACACCACTGCATCTGACACTTTGCATTGAACTTGATGATGTAAGTCTTGGATACAGCTGCTCATTCCATGAAGCTCTCTACTCACTGTTCTTGAGCTAAACTGAAGGCCACACGAAGTTTGGAGGTCTGTAGCTATTGACTCTGCAGAAAGTTTGCGACTTCTGCACACTGTGCACCTCAGCATGCACTGACCCGATCTGTGATTTTACATGGCCAACCACTTCATGGCTAAGTTGCTGTTGTTCCCAATTGCTTCCACTTTGTTATAAAACCACTCACAGTTGAATATGGAACATTTGGTAGTGAAGAAATTTCACAAATGGACTTATTGCACAGGTGGCAACTGATCACTGTACCTTTAACAAATGTTTGTAGAAGCAGTCTGTATGCCTAGGTACTCGATTTTATACACCTGTGACCATAGAAGTGATTGGAACACCTGAATTCAATGATTTGGAGGGGCGCCCCAAAACATTTGGCAATATAGTGTATATGAGTAGCCTGGTATAGGGTCAGTCATTCTGAGTAGAAAATCATAAGAACTACAGAATCATAGAAGCTTTTTTTATCAATATTACTAGTTGCTTTAAACAGTGCTGTTACACATGAATTTCTGTCAAATTCAGGAAGTGAAACCCAGGTTTTTGTGATGTGATATCTCCAACTGTAATTTCAGCTGAATGATGAACATCAAATGGAGTATTTTCTGAGAGATTTTTTTTTTAAATTTCATTTCATTAGACATCAGCTGACTTACTGGAAATGATTTCCTGTTGAAAGCAAATCAATCCTGCTTGTCAGAAACTTTTGGGGAAAAGCTGGATGAGAAAATAAAGGCTGAATACAGAGTGAATAGGTTTGATAAGTTCAGTATAATAGCACTGCTCCTGTTAGTCCTGTTTCCCAGCTATTTTAGGCACAGAGGAAATAGGTCTTAAAATAGCCTTTTCCTAAATAAAAAACACCATGTTCATTCTAAAGAATTTCAGTCCTTCACTGTTTCACTATTTTGCTCTGATGCTGCACTGATATGAATCAGTGTTTTTTATATCAGTGTTCTCCTGGGAGATGACTTACAGACCTCATTGCGCTGTTCACAAGATCCTCTCTGTTGCCGGTCATCAGAGATCTGCTGGATCTCACCCACTAACCACAAAAACATCCAAGCAAATCTGTCATTCCTTTTTTAAGATAATTACTGAGTGATATTTCAAACATCACATGATTTACTTTCATAAGCCAAATCAAGACAGGACTCAATGTCTGCTTAAAATAAGTAAAATAATAACCTCTCTATTTCAGATTAAATAAATATCCCAAGAGCCAAATATGTGGCACTATAAATATGGACATTTTTAACAAAAATGCTTGACCTTTAATCTGTTTAAAGTGGTATAAATGGGTTAATGTGGGTAAATTCCCTGAGCCAAGAATAATACACTGGAGCAGCCTGGAGAGACAAAGAGACACAGAGGGAGTCAGAGACAGATGGATGAATGATCTAGCGGTCATGGTGAGGTGAAAGGTCACTTTTTCCGGCAGTTAACTTCCTCTGAGTTGGCACTGTATAGCTTTTAGAATTTCCTGCTATTATATAAGATGGATCACTTACATTAAAACAACCAACAGAAAATACACTAAGAGAGCACCACCTTCACCTGAGCAGTACTGATAAAAGTCAGTAGTTTGCTTTTTATCAGTTTGTTTTTACATGCTTTTGGTCAATTAAGTGTGTATTATGTAAGACTCACTAGAAAACTGTCCAAGGTCATTTCAAAAACTTAAAAATAAAATAGAAATGAAGACTATTAATAAATAAAATACAATTACAGATGATGGTCTAACCACACAAAAGCATACTGTATTACTGTAAATCTGTCCAAATACATTCAGCAATTTTCTGCTATTCTTTTGCTTGTTTGTTTGTTTTTTTGGTATTATATAAGCCCTTATAATGTCGTAGTGTGTGTGTTAGTGTTACACCCTGCTCTTGGAAGAACTATATTTTGTTCCACTGTATACATGCACCAATTAAACACTGAGCTCAGTGCTAAATTACTTAGAAGACTATTTAAGGTATCATGTTCAAGTAAAGTTTATCTATGTCTCAAGTGTTCCCCATTTATCACCTATTCTGAGAATAAAATCAGGGTAACTTTCTGCATCCTTAAAACATACACTAAACATTCACCTTTTGTCTCAAACTACAAAGGTGGGAACCTTTTAGAAAGAAAAAAGTATTCTTCAATCAGCTGTGAGAGCCCAGAAGAGTTTATTTTGAAAAAGTACTTCTAGTGTTGTGGTCTTGTTGCATCAACTCTGAAAGATCAGAACCTGCATTTAGGCCACCTTGATAAATATAGACATGCATTACTGGAGCACCTGCTAACAGTCCATCAAAGTGACAGGAGCTCGACTGTCAGATGTTAATAAGATCCTCATATCTCCACAGTCACAATGTGTGTGTATATCCAAGATAATCTATGTGACTAATATGAATTATACTATAGCATGCAGTCCAGCTGGGAAAACCCCCTTCTGGCCAAGAAGGCATTATTGAGATGCTTGTCCCTTTCTAGGACTTTCCCACATGACTGACAGTTGTTCATATCACGAGGTCAGTAACGTCCCTGCTTTCAAATCCATGTAATGGATTCCATCCTGCACAATGTGTACTTCCATTCAGGAACAGTGAAGGCATGCATTGTAAAGACGTGGGTGGTTTTCAATTATTTTGTGTATTAACTCTCTCTTTGAAGAAAGAGATCTCTGTAGAATTTACACAAAGAATATTTCTATACAACAACAAAAAATGTAAAAGACACAAACTATATTGCCATAAGTTTTGGGACACCCCTCCAATGCTTCAGCATACCAAGACATTTTGGACAATTTCATGCTCCCAACTTTGTGGGAACAGTTTAATGATGGCCCCTTCCTGTTCCAACATGACTGCACACCAGTGCACAAAGCAAGGTCTATAAAGACATGGATGAGTGAGTTTGGTGTGGAAGAACTTGACTGGCCTGCACAGAGTCCTGACCTCAACCTGATAGAACACCTTTGGGATGAATTAGAGCAGAGACTGTGAGCCAGGCCTTCTCATCCAACATCAGTGCCTGACCTCACAAATGCGCTTCTAGAGGAATGGTCAAAAATTCCCATAAACACACTCCTAAACCTTGTGGAAAGCCTTCCCAGAAGAGTTGAAGCTGTTATAGTTGCAAAGGGCATATTAAATTCATGGGCATGTAAAGGCAGATGTCCCAAAACTTTTGGCAATATAGTGTGGATAGATAGATAGCTTTGTACTAACTAATTATTCATTCATCGTTAGTAACTGTTTCATTCAGGAGCCGAAGTCTCTCCCAGCAACACCAGGCACGAGGCAGGAGAATTCACTCCAGATGGAATAGGAGTTCACTGGAAGGCACTTTTTATAAACACACATTCAAATACTAATCCAAATCTTGGGCAGTTTAGTCTAGCCAAGACATGAGTGACAGTGGGAGGAAACCTGAGAACCCAGAGGAACCTGTGTGAATAGACAGTAATCAGTGCTCAGTTTCAAACCCAGGAATGTGGAGCTGTGAGGCGGTCACTTCAGCTCTACCTACTGCACCACTGTACTGCCATTAAATGACTAATGACAGTGAACATCTGTGTTGATGTCTGTGTTCACTGGCTGTTCTTGCATTCTCTGAAGCTGAAAGATATTGAAAGAATGAAGGCTAAAGATGTCAGTATGAACAGAAACAACAATCCTAAACGAAAAATGTAAGGAAATTTCAGACAACGTTTACTGTCGAGTCCATGAGCTTTCCAGGGGACAGACCTAACTGGCAGCATGTTATTTTAAGAGTGTGTGATCTCATCTGTTCATTACACAGACAGGAGTGTTTATGTCAAGCTGCATGAGTCAAGGCAGAGCCATCAGTACTGGGCACAGACTCTGAGTCACCATGCAGCTTCTTCTAACACACACACACACTGGCCTACGATCTACTGTGTCACTCAAGGGCAACATGAGAATTAACTGCAACATGTAGCACCACAATAACAGATAAACTACCTGGATCTGAGGCATCTAGTACATTTCATAACTGAAAGGAAGAGCCGAAAATTTAATCATCTGATATTTATATTGTTCCATTTGCAATAAGCCCGTTATTTCCTTTCTCCTTCTCTGCTAATGCAAATGATCTAAATGACATTAGCTCTTTTTTTGTATATTACTATTAATATTTTCTGGAACATGCAGTATGTAACATCTTTTAAAAATGTTCAATTAAGATAATGAGTTGCATTCGCCTGAACACTGGGAACAGGCTTCCATCTAGTGGCGGAGAGTTTTCTAACTCAAATCAGAAGACTCAGAGAAAAACAATTATAGAATAAAAAATGTGAATAAATGGTATACTTTCTAAATGTGCAGCAAAACACAGCAATTTGTTTATTTGAGATTTAGTGTGTTACAGGGAAAACAACATGGTACAGCAGGACTCAGTAAAACAATAGTATATACTACTGATACATTTTTTTCTGTTTCTTTTATAAACCCTTGTTATAAGCCTTTTGTTATTTCCTGTAAGCTTGCTCAAGGTGGTTTTGACATCTCACAACCCTTATTGTTCAGGCCTTGATTAATAAATGCCTTGATTTTTACACCAGTTTTGTACCATCATTTCCTCACTGAATAGTTTCATTTCTTTGTGACTGTTGGATGGAAAATAAATCAGAATGTCACACTTCCATCTCTATAGCCTTAAGAACAAAAACAACGTTCTGAAACGATTATCCACGAAACTTCTTTAAACACTTAAATAAAATATTGAAACAAGTTTACTTTGAGCAGCTGTATATACACCGATCAGGCATAACATTATGTCTAATATTGTGTTGGTCCCCTTTTTTGCTGCCAAAACACCCCAGAGCCATCGAGGCAGGGATCCCAGGGATTCCACTAGATCCCTGAAGGTGTGCTGTGATATCTGGCACCAAGATGTTAGCATCAGATCCTTTAAGTCCTGTAAGTTGTGAGGTGGGGCCCGTAGGACTTAAAGGATACTTTTGATAGATACTGACCACTGCAGACCGGGAACACCCCACAAGAGCTGCAGTTTTGGAGATGCTCTGATCCAGTCGTCTAGCCATCACAATTTGGCCCTTTTCAAACTCGCTCAAATCCTTACACTTGTCCATTTTTCCTGCTTCTAACACTTCAACTTTGAGGACAAAATGTTCACTTACTGTCTAATATATCCCACCCACTAACAGGTGCCATGATGAGGAGATAATCAGTGTTATTTACGTCACCTCTCCGTGCTCATAATGTTACAGCTGATCAGTGTATTTATACAGTTAATTTAACAATATATTGAAAAATGTTGTTAAGGTCTTTATGAGTTTTGTTCATAAAGGGATTAAAACTTGAAAATAAAGTAACAATTTAAAGAACTGATTTTGTTGCTGATAAAATTGATTTCTGTAAATTCCTGTTCGATTTTTCAATTCAAACCCTTGAGGCTATCAAGGTCTCTGTATCACATCAGGCAGGATTTGGTTTAAAGTCCAGGAACAAGTAACATAATCTCTGTCTGTCCCTTCTTTCTCTTTCTTTAAAATAACACTTGTGACCATATTTAAAGACTTTGGTAATCAGTAGTTTTGATCTGGATCAGTGTCTGTCTGATGCCATTTTCGGTGTAAACGGTGCACTTGAATCCTCAACACAAGGGTTTGTTGGTGAGTCAGGCATGTTCTGTGAGATGATGGAGATAGGGGGCCTGAACTGGACATCCACTGATGAATCATCATGGCTGTCTGTCCATTCACTCAGCACTAGCTCATCAAGACCATCTTCTATTAGTGCTGCTGCTGCAGGTCCAGCAAAGAGGTGCACCAAGGCCTGCACTTGCTGTAGGTGCCAGAAGCTCTCCATAACCACCAGCAAGACAATAAGACCGAGCACCAAGTAACCTGAGAAGGAAATGTGTCTTAATAAAATTATACAAGTTATATGTTTTATAGTGTTTTGAACATGTCTACAATAGGATTTTAATCATTATATAAAGTAGTTCAAAAAATAATTGTGATGCCCAACCCCTGAATTCAATTATATGAACGGGTGTCCTAAAACCTTTGGGAATATAGTGTATTTTGGGGGTCAGGAAATAAACCAGGATCTACTGAGAGCTTGAGGGCCACAATAAAGCATAGCTACTGAACAATACCCTTCCCGGACTCACAGGAAGTGACGAATTCCAGTGCTTGCCGTGCAGCCCGACTGTGTGTCTGACCAGGCAGATAATCCCCCAACCCGATGGTGCTGAGTGAAATGAAGCAAAAGTAGAATGACTCTAAAAAGCTCCAGTCTTTCTCCACCAGACAGAGGATGACAGCAGGCAGCAGGAAGAATAGTGTCGCCGTGCACACTGCTAATAATCCACAGTAAATCAGGGCAGCATTGTTACGAGAGAGACCCCAGTAGATATGAAGGTGGCGTATTGGAGCATGACTCACTCTGGGCACCAGGGCACTCGTGATGCAGGAGAGCAGGAGGAAGGTGAGAGGAATACCGAAGACACAGTAAAGCATACAAAACACTCTTCCTTCATCTGACAGTGGAACCGTTGTACCATAACCTGTACATGAACAACACAACAGTTAGCAAACACAAGTGCTAAGAATGAAAGTTTGTAGATTACAGATACATATATATATATATATATATATATATATATATATATATATATATATATATATATATATATATATATATATATATATATATATATATACAATGGCATCATACGAAAAGAAGATAGAAGTCAGTGTTCTGATTTGTCATTTGATTTTAATGGTGGTAAAAACCTGGAAGAAAAGTATCCTAACTCATTACATATAAAAACAAAAACCCATTAGCTTCCGAAGTGATTCTTTTCCAGAAGTGTGTACTGCAGGAAAACAGGATGTGCTTACTCACCACACACCGCCAAGCAGAAGACAAATGCCTTCCACTGAGCTTTCTGTTTTAAAGACCCATTAAATACAACAATAAATAACAAAAATGTAAGGAGCCCGTACTCTCAGCTGTGGCTGTGGTGCTAAAAGCAAACAGTTTTCCAAAGATAGTGCTTTATAGCTATCTGCTTTATATCTGGCTAGTAAAATGTGATGATAAAGTGTTAGTTAAAATAAATCATTTAGAAATGTCTCAGAGCATAAGTGAAACTATAACAATTAACAGTAATAAGTTAAAATATAACAACTCTATAGAAAAAAATTAAAAAGTATAAAAACTTGCCAAGTGTCAAGAGCTATTCAAACCAAAAGAAGGAGAAGGCTTGCTCAGCATTTAATGGGGATGTGGTAGCTTAGAATCCCAGATCCCCCAAGCTGCTACTGCTGGGGCCCCTGAGGAAGGCCCTTAACTTAATTGCTCAGTTGTATGAAATGAGATAAATTGTAAGTCACTTTGGATAAGAGTGTCTGCCAAATGCCAGCAATAACCTAAATGTAGGGCACTAGGACCTGGAGGAGGCTAGATCCTATAACTTCTAATCCCTGGGGTGGTGAGAAACACCTGGGAACCTTTTTGTGCTTGTGTTCACACACACACACACACACACACACCTTCCACTAAATGACGATGTAAGAGTGTGATGTAGTATGTGGTATAAACACCCTTCCCTCCTCAGGCATATAGATACTAGAGCTATCAGTGTAGCAGCTTGTGTATGGGGTTAGACTGCTATCATCTCCTGCAGCTTCTAACATCTCTGAACAGTTGTGGAGTGTTTATTTACTTCACTTAACTTCATGTTGAAGAAGTCAACTTTGTTTTAATACAAACTATGCAGAGACATATTGCCAATTTGAAGGATTTTACACCGATTTTTTTTCATCAATATACACTATATTGCTGAACGTTTTGGGACACCCCTCCAAATCATTGAATTCGGGTGTTGTTTTTCAGGGGTTGGACTTGGCCCCTTAATTCCAGTGAAAGAAACTCTTAATGCTTCAGTTATGCTCCCAACGTTGTAGGAACATTTTGGGGATGACCCCTTCCTGTTCCAACATGACTGTATACCAGTGCACAAAGCAAGGTCCATAAAGAAATGATCATTCCTCTAGAAGTGTATTTGTGAGGTCAGGCACTGATATTAGATGGGAAGGCCTGGCTCACAGTCTCTGCTCGAATTCATCCCAAAGGTGTTGTATCGGGTTGAGGTCGGGTCTCGCTAAGAGTTCCTTTCACTGGAACTAAGGGGCCAAGTCCAACCCCTGAAAAACAAAACCTGAATTCAATGATTTAGAGGGGTGTCCCAAAACCTTTGACAATGTAGTGTATCATCAAGAACAGACATTTTGAGGTCATTTTAAAACATCACCCAGTTGTCGATCTAGACTATGAACTATTACTTACAATATGTACTGTAAATATATACACAGTACACATATTTAAGATCTTATTTTGAATTTTTACCTTTTACCTAACATCCGATTTTGCTCTTTTCTAAGAGAGGCTTTGAACTGTGCATGAGCCCTGTTTATTATTGAAAGATCTATATATTCTAATATTGAGTTAAAATGCAATCATTCTTTGCATGGATATACTGTATGTGTCACTAGAACATTAAGCCTGTCAATTAAAGAAAGAAAGAAAAAAACATTTGGAAAAATAATGTTTCTAATAAATCTTTCTTAGTTATTTCTTAAACTAATCAAAAAGTGTCTACAAATTCAGTACTGCCGTAATTTTGAGATTTGTTGTACTCTGTGGCTCACCTGTAGTCGTGAGAAAAGTTATGACGAAAAACAGCGATGAAGTGAAGTCAAAGTTATACTCCTCACTGTCCGCCTTTATAGTTACCCCGCGTTTTCCGGCATAGAGCACCTTCCTCAGTAAACCATCCAAACTACCTTCTTTCACACAATGGTTGTTCTCTAAGAACCTCATCCGAAGTTCATGTACTTCAGCGACGAGCAAATTCTGCTCAGGTTCCTCCAGCACCATGAAAATAACTGCACCAATGATCATGTAAAGCAGATAACCGACAAGCAAAAAGGTGAAAGCGTAACTTCGGCAAAAAGTCAGCACAGATTCCATGTTTTGAGCCATAATCCAACCTGATCCACAATAGGCTTAGTACAGCTCTGTTCTGAATGTAACCAAATCCAGTCTAAATCTCTCAGCAAGGTGTTGAATATTTAATGAACTCAGCAGCATACAGGAGATCAGGATTACCTGACAGAGCAGGGCCAGTCTGTACAAGAATCTAGATCAAGAGTTTTAAATATCTATGGAAGATTTAACAACTTAAAGATTATAGATTTAATCATTTCAGTGTTACAAAAACTGTGCAAAATTCAATTCAGTTTATTTTGTATAGCGTCCTTTACAATGAACATTGTCTCAAAGCAGCTTTACACAAGAAGAGAAACGGAGAAAGGGGAGGGGGGAAAAAATGAAAATAAAAAATAACTAAATAGCTAGAAATAAAAATAAATTATTAAATTAAATTATTAAACTATTTTATCCTTAATTTATTTTATCCCTAATGAGCAAGCCTGTGGCGACGGTGGCAAGGAAAAACTCCCTGGGATGATATGAGGAAGAAACCTTGAGAGGAACCAGGCTCAGAAGGGAACCCATCCTCATTTGGGTGACACTAAACAGTAAATAACGTAACTGTAGCTGATTAATGTCCTTTCTACAACAGCAATCAATGGCCCATGAGGAAATATTAGGTCACTGTAGTTTCCGAGTTCATTATAGACACTAATTCTTTGCTGTCACAAAAGCAATGACATCTTTTATGATCAAGTATGAGACAAAATAAACAGGCTTCCAGATGCTTGGTTTTATTTTACATTACAACGTCTTGCAAAACATTCGACAAAAAAGGTATTAAAAAAAATAAATCAAACAGCTGCTTTTAGTTTGTGGCGTGTATTGAGAAAAACATATCTGTGGTCAGCCTACAGTTCTGCAGCTAAATCTAGTGCTTTAAAGAGGGGGAAAAAAAGTACACGAGAAAACCAAAGTAGCGGGTTCCACGGCACGATTAGCCAATCCAGTGTCTCTGTGTGCATTAAAGGGGCAGATACAGTGAATAATGAGAGCATGTCCAGCGTCTCACAGGTTTGCTCACTCTCCCGATAACTGGCAGTTTGTGGGCATAGGCACGAGGTGGAAGGGAGCTGACGGATGAAGTTGGAGTGAAGCTCGTCTGGAAACGTCGACCCTGGCATCGCCGGCCCATCTGGCGGCCACCAATCAAAAAGGAGAAGGCTGGAGGCCCCACCTGGGACGCCAGGAAGCGAGCTTTTGGGAAGATGTCTCTTGATTGGCTGGCAGAACGCCCTGGACGGGAGGAGGACCTGGAACGAGGGGTTGCGGATGAGGAAGAGGAAGAAGAGCGAGCCAGAGACCTGTATGTCAAAAGCAAAAAGAGTACTTAATATTTTTTTCCCCCCCAAATTTCTTCACTCCTTTACCGAGGTCACAAAATGATATGTATTTGTAGATGCAAATATCTAAAATAGGCCTTTTTGCAAATACTTTTAAGTGTGGACAATTATATTTTGGATATTTACTGACGCTATAGAGCTTTTTATACTTAAACTTTTCACTTACACATTAACCTGTTAATAATTGTTACTGGAATGTTACAGTTAAGTAGCCTTGTGATTTCCACCACTGTCTTATACACCCTATACAAAAAAAATCAAGCAATAGATCATACTATATAAAATAATCATAATGTTTCAAATGTAATAATGTGGCATCATTTGCTTCTGCATTAGACCTTGGCCTGTACATACCTCCCTGATGCAGTAGCACCCAGTGTAGGTGGTACGGTCTCAGTACGTGGGCTTCCATCTGGTCTGGGACTGAGGTTCATGCTGGCAGTGAGCTGCGGCATCTTGCGTGTGCTCTCCATGCTGCCTGCACCACTCCCTGATTCTTTCCTGGCATCAGAAGGTTGCACTGGGGCTGCAGGTGGTGCACTGCCTAATGCAGGCCCTGTGCTAAAACGCACAGCCAAACTGTCTCCAAAGAAGGAGTAGAGTTCGCAGTACATAGCAGGCAGAGAGACAGGGGTCCAGTCTTCCCACTGGCATCCTGTTCCTGCTGCCTGCAAGTGGCTTGCAATACCCAGAGGGGCTTCAGAGAGGGGTTCAGGAGGGGGACTGAGACCTGGTGAGCTCTCTCTAAAGCACATTCCTCCGCCCGCAGAACTCTGAACAGCAGCAGGACCCCCTTCTGCGGTCAAACTCACAGCTTTCATTTTCAGCAGACGCTCCACTGCCACCTGGTGGACAGGACGAGAGTTGTAGAGTTTCAGGAAGTAGAAGAGAGGTGTCTCACAGACGAGGCTTAAATTTAAGACATTACAAAGTACACTCAATGAGCACTTTATTAGGAACACTATACTAATGCTAGGTATATCCTCCCTTTGCTCTGAAAACAGTCTCAATTCCTCATGACATGGATTCCTCAAGATGTTGGACCCATTCCTTTCAGATTCTGCTCTATGTTGGCACGATTGCCTCACACAGTTCCTGTGGATTGTTCAGATGCACTTTCATGCTGTGAATCTGTCATTGTACCACATCAGGAAGGTGTTCTACTGGATTAAGATTTGGTGAATAGGAAGGCCTATGCAGACAATGAGCTCATTGTCATTTTTATGACACAAGATGGAGATGAATAGCTTTGTGAAATGGTGCATTATCATGCTGGAATTATCCATTAGAAGATGGTACATGCACAACAATACTCAAATAGTCTGGTATGACTATCATCTGTGTGCCTTTGCAGAAACTGAGATTCATCAGACTACATTTAGCTTTTCCAAGTCTTCAGCTGTCCAGTTTTGGTAAGTCTGTGTCCACAGCAGCTTCAGCTTTCTGTTCCTGGCCTGATGTGGTCTTCTGCTGTTGTAGCGCATGTGCCACAAGGTTTAATGTGCTGTGAGATGCTTTTGTGTTGTACAGAGTGGTTATTTGAGTTAATGTAGCCTTTCTGTCAGCTCAAACCAGTTCTCAGTTGACCTCTTTCATCCACAACATGTTCAGTTCTGCAGAGTTGCTGCTCAGTGAATGTTTTTCTACTCTAGAGAACTCTTAGAGACTGTTGTGTGTGAAAATTGTAAGACATCAGCAAAAATAGAAATGCTCAAACCAGCCTGTCTGGCACCCGTGGTCAAAATCACTGAGATTATTTATTTATTTATTTTTGCTTGATGCACTGCTGCCACATGAGATATTTGAGTAGGTGTTCCTAATAAAATGCTCAATAAGTGTATATGTCCAATGAAACAATATGAGATTGTTTTCAAAGAAAATATTGGCATTAAATATAAACAGCATCATCTAAATAATATGGCAAATTATACACCATATCACAATACCATAGCTGACATGTAGTATGTTATGAAATTTGCATAAAAATATACGTACAGAGATTTCACTATAAATTTCTATCCCATGCTTTCCTGTATCAAACTGAAATAATGATACACTAAACTTACAAGAATGGCTCCATAGACTTTGTGCCCATCTGCTTTTACTTGTGCATTTGAGACGGAGTAATCGTCCAGCACAGCTTGCAGATTCGCCCAGTAGGCGGGCAGATGGGGATATAAGACGCGCTCTACAGCCTGGAGTAAACACAAATACACTCATATACATACACAGTGTGGGGCATTAGATGAGCCTGTTTCCAAGTGCGCACAAGTTACCTTCCAGCCGAGAGCGTGTAATCCGACAACCGCTCCATAGTGTGAGCAGAGAGGACGCACTGGGTCTGACAGAACCTTCTGCAGAGACAAGAGTATCTGACGGTATAGTCCACTCACCAGATCCCCATGAGTCCTGTCCCAAAAAAAACACACACAGCCTTCACAATTAAAGCAGTTAGAAAAATACCAAACGAGGCATTAATATTAAATACATTCACATACATCATACTTCAGCATTCACTGCATTACCAAAATTTTCTTTTCTTGTTCATTTTCTCCTTTGATATTAATTTACTTATGTTACCAAAAGCTAAAGTATCATACACTATTGCTAAAAAGTGCCAAAAGTTTTGGGACACCCCTCAAAATCATTGAATTTAAAAGGAAACTCTTAATGCTTCAGCATACCAAGACATTTTGGAACATTTTGGAACTTTGTGGGAACATTTTGGGGATGACCCCTTCCTGTTTCATGACTGAACACCAGTGCACAAAGCAAGGTCCATAAAGACATGGATGAGCGAGTTTGGTGTGGAGGAACTTGACTGGCCTGCAACCTGATAGAACACCTTTGGGATGAATTAGAGCATGTGAGTCTGCCTTTACATGCACATGAATGTAATATGGAGTTGTCCCACCCTTTGCAGCTATAACAGCTTCAACTCTTCTGGGAAGGCTTTCCACAAGGTTTAGGAGTGTGTTTATGGGAATGTTTGACCATTTCTGAAGAAGCACATTTGTGAGGTCAGGCACTGATGTTGGACGAGAAGATCTGGCTCATAGTCTCTGCTTTAATTCATCCCAAAGGTGTTCTATCAGGTTGAGGTCAGGACTCTGTGCAGTCAAGTTCCTGGTGCACAATTTTAATCTGCATATCATTGTGTGTATATATTTCTTTTGCATAGGATGTAGCTCGATTTATGATTTTTTTGCTTTAGCAAAGAAACTCCTATTCAGCCTGCTGCTAAAATTACTTTCAATCCAGTTTCAATCCAGTTATAATGGTCATGTTACTTGTTACTGTCATAACCTCTCACTACTTTGCATGTCTTACGTTAATAGCAGTTGTTCAATTGGTTGTCATGGCAACAAAACGACACCAATGCCAACTATCACTTGATTTTCGTGGTAAAAACACAAATAACCATTCAAAATTATCGGCCTGCAACATGTTGACAGAATACACCTGTGTGTATATATATGTTTGATGTTAATGTTGAAGTAGTTTATGATATATACCAGAAGATGTGGCTGAGAAGCAGAGCAGCATAGTCCCTCAAGGTCCAGTGGTCATTGAGTGGATTGATAGATGCAGCAAGTGGCTCCAGGATGCAATACATGACGCTGGACACCAGACTGCGCACATACGAGCCGAGATACAGATACGGGTTCTGAACCAGACTCTTCACCATGTGCAACAGCCGGTTCAGCTGATCCAGATCATGACTTACTGACTTCACCTAATGAGGGTAGATGATGGTTTAGTGATTAAAAAAACAGATTAGACACTGTTCAGTCATGCTTCTGCTTCAACTAGTAAGTGGGAACATCTAACAGACAATGAAGTTTTGGAAGACCACTAGATCAGTATAACATTATACATACAACATGTACATAATATACACTCCAACAACACATTATTAGGAGCCCCATTCTAAAAGCAGGTAACATTGTGCACTCAGACATGCTTTTCTGAGTTACCATACCATTCCCTTCCTGTAAGTTTGGACAAGTCTGCCTATTTTCCTTTGACCTCTCTCTTGAACAAGGTCCAGTTCTGTCCAATCACAGAACTGGGAGTTGTTGTTCTTTTTGTTTTTTGTAGTTTTTGTGTTTTTCGCCCTACAATATCCATCCATCCATTTTCTGTACCACTTATCCTACACAGATTTATGAGGAGCCTGGAGTCTATCCCAAGGAATAAGGGCCCAATCACACACACAAACACACACACACCTATTCACACACTATGGGCAATTTAGAAACGTTAATCATTGTACAACACGTCTTTGGAACAGCATTCTCTACTGTGAAGAATAGGCAGTTATCTGTAAAAATCCTTGGAGATCAATAGTTTTTGTCCAATTTTCTACCCTGTATAGACACCCATTGACACTTTATATCTAATATATTTTAATAGGAAAGTCACATACCCCACTGATGACGTAAACAAAATAAGGCAGAAGAGCAGCAATCTTGGAGTTGGACTGAAGATCCATTAAAGCAGCCTGTTGTTTTTGAAAGGGAGAGATTAGCTAAAGTTTTTTTATCAAAGCAATTATTCTGATCAACAGCTCATACCTTCATAAGATGTGGATCCTCGCCTAATATGGCTCTAGTGATCTGCTGGTAATATTTGAGTAGGTCATCTGACAGAGACTGCACAGCACTGGGGACTGAGGAGGAAAGACTAGTCATGTCACCTTACACCATGCTCCATTTTTTAGACTGTAAGGCTTAGAGACTATTATTCAGGAAATCTTACACATAAAAACAAAAAGGAAAAAGTATTTCACCTGTTCCCTGAGGTTCCAGATTTCCCTTTCCATCGAGATAAGACACGTGCACTAGCAAAGAGACATAACAGTCAGCACAATTCTAAACATCCTCCAGAATCTTGAGACTGGAAAGTCTTGTACCTCGCACTGTTGTCTCAGCGCAGCCCTTAGGAATGTTGGTGGCGAGAGCCAACTCCACCAGGTTCACCTCCCGATCTTCAACAAAGAAAAGTTCTCCCTCTTTTAGCGGCCGGAACGGTACGGCATCTTGAGCACCGTAGCCACAAACAACCTAAAAAGAGAGAGAAAGAAACCGAGGACAAAATTAAAGCAATTGTACCAAGGCTAAAACCAGTACAGTATATTAGATGCACGGCTGCAATACAATTCCAGCTGGGTTTATAGATGTGACAGAGGTCAATATTAGATCTATGTGGATACAATTATTCATCTCTGGAGTGATTTCAATGTCATCAGACCGAGGGGGGTCACAATGGCAAATTGAGGCTGCTAATAGAACCATGAATGTTAAACTCGTACTGGATAAATCCCTACTGAAAAATCTGTCTAAGACTGATCAACCATCATCTGACAAAACACACCAGACAGAGACTATTTTGCTGATATGCTATTTCCTAGCTTCCTTATTACTTGACTAAATAGACCAAAAAATCTTTTTCATTGCTTCACCGTGTTACTTTCATAAAACGACTTCTCTATGATCAGACATCTATGTGTTTTGACAGCTGAAATTTTCTTTTTGACAGAATAATCTGTATTTGGATTAACCTGGAGGCCTGGGTGTTTGAAACTGTATTTGTTTCAGACTTTCTGAACATGTTAGTTTGGTACAAGAACAAATACAGGTCTCAAGAAAAACTGACTTGATAACATAACATTATGAGCACTGAGAGGTGAAGTGAATAACACGGATCATCTCCTCATCATGGCACCTGTAAGTGGGTGGGATATATTAGGCAGCAAGTGAACATTTTGTCCTCAAAGTTGATGTGTTAGAAGCAGGAGAAATGAACAAGTGTAAGGATTTGAGCGAGTTTGACAAGGGCCAAATAGTGATGGCTAGACAACTGGATCAGAGCATCTCCAAAACTGCAGCTCTTGTGGGGTGTTCCCGGTCTGCAGTGGTCAGTATCTATCAAAATGGTCCAAGGAGGGAACAGCGGTGAACCAGCAACAGGGTCATGGATGGACAAGGCTCATTGATGCACGTGGGGAGCAAAGGCTGGCCCGTGCGATCCGATCCAAAAGACGAGCTACTGTTGCAATTTGCTAAAGAAGTTAATGCTGGTTCTGATAGAAAGGTGTCAGAATACACAGTGTATGACGGGTCAGGGCTGTTTTGGCAGCAAAAGGGGGACACAATATTAGGCAGGTGGTCATATTGTTATGCCTGATCGGTGTATGCACATTCAACCAAAAATATCCACTAGTTCCAAACACTCTGGTCTTTCTTTTTGCACTTCGTATCAAAATAAACTGTTCTTTTCCATGACTTAAAACATCAATATGCTGTATGTACATATAATGTAATACTTTAAGCACTGTGTATAAGGCTGTTTTGTGAGAGTTTACCTCAGTATTGCTCCAGCGCAGTCCTCTGTTGAAGTCCTCAACAGTCAGTTTTCGTCTCTTGGCGTGTCTCATAAACTGTGAGCTGTTCTGAGGTAACAATATGTGAAATTTATATAATTCACTTACCAGAAGTAGGTTTGTCCTGAGTATCATATTTATGTATGCTAAATACACTATACTGCCAAAAGTTTTGGGACACCTCTCCAAATCACTGAATTCAGGTGTTGTTTTTCAGGGGTTGGGTTTGGCCCCTTAGTTCCAGTAAAAGGAACTCTTAATGCTTCAGTATACCAGTACACCAGTGCACAAAGCAAGGCCCATAAAGACATGGATGAGCGAGTTTGGTGTGGAGGAACTTGACTCGCCTGCACCTGACCTCAATCCGACAGAACACCTATAGGATGAATTAGAGCAGAGACTGCAAGCCAGACCAAAACTGGGACGCCTGTCTTTACATGCACATGAATTTAATATGGAGCTGGCCCACCCTTTGCAGCTATAACAGCTTCAACTCTTCTAGGACGGTTTTCCACAAGGTTTAGGAGTGTGTTTATGGAAATTTCTGACCATTCCACTAGAAGCACATTTGTGAGGTCAGGCACTGATGTTGGACGAGAAGGTCTGGCTCACAGTCTCTGCTCTAATTCATCCCAAAGGTGTTCTATCAGGTTGAGGTCAGAACTCTGTGAAGTTACTCACACCAAACTCCCTCATCCATGTCTTTATGGACCTTGCTTTGTGCACTGGTGTACAGTCATGTCGGAACAGGAAGGGGTCATCCCCAAACTGTTCCCACAAAGTTGGGAGCATGAAATTGTCCAAAATGTCTTGGTATGCTGAAGCATTAAGAGTTTCTTTCACTGGAACTAAGGGGCCAAGATCAACCCCTGAATTCAATGATTTGGAGGGGTGTCCCAAAACCTTTGGCAATATAGTGTACATGTGTAGGAGGTGTGTGAAGTGAAGGTTTGGAGGTTTACCTGTGTCGCCTCTCTGAGTCGGTAACACACGTCCTCAGCGAGCATCGAGGCTAAATCATCCCCCAGCTCAACCCCGGCACTCTCGCCCATCAGTTTGATGGAGTCTCGGGATACTTCAGCAAAACGACGCTCTTCTCTAGTCTCGGTCATCTTCACAATAAGCGTCCACACACACAAATAACTTTAATAAGGTGCTAATGGTTGGTCTCACATGGAGAGCGCGGATGCTTTTATCTAGCTCATGAACTTTTCCGCTTTCAGCATATAATGAGAGAGCTGCTGATTATATAGAAAAAAAACCCACAAAGACGGCGCTTACGTATCTCAATCGAGCGAAAATTCACTGCTCTTGTCAACAACTTCGTTCATCAGGTAGGTTAATTAAATCTATAATTAAACGGCGTTCATGTTAGAAAGTATACAAACTTTATGGCGTCCATTAACCAAATAAATCGATGTTTTAGTTTCCAACGTTCATGATGTGCTCTTGTCGTGCGCCATGTTGAATCATTTCAAAATAAAAGCCCTGATTGGTTGAAAGTCTGCGCATGCGCAAAGGCGGTGCGTCTAACGAGGTTCCTGACAGTGGTCCTGGAGTAACCCCAGTGCTGCCCCTGGTGACCTTCCTAGGGTTAATGTAGGCGTTTTAGATCAGGGGAAAAACACTTACTTAAAAACAAAACCACCCAGCCCAGTACAAGTGGTAGTCCAGTCAATGGCTAGGAAAACATGCAGTGTAATGTGCAGAGTATTTTGTTCTAAAGAATAAATGAAGGCAATAACAAAAGTATGCGTTTCATGGAGAAATCACACTAACGAGTGTTAGTGGTTTTATTAAGATCAAAGGATGCAAACGATGCCAATCCCCAAACAATAATTTAAAGCGCCACAATTTAAATTAAAATCCATAAATAAAGACATTCACATCATGTCCCAAAGGCTCCATATATACACACACCACGGGTTAAAATACAAATTTACAAATAGCCTATTGCATTATATTAAACTGGCCACAAATTGGGACAGACTTTAAAGTAGCAACAAAAGCCTTCTACTCCCCCCAGGAAGAAAAAAAAAAAAACGCATTTGGAGACAAGAGTTCAAAATAAGGCAAAAAAAAAAAAATTTAAAAAATTTCAATAAAAAAAGTTTAAGACACTTCTATACAAAAGGATTGACAGTCAGGGTTATGGCAGCAGAGGTTGCTCCAGCATGCCAGCATGTAGATTAGACGCTTGTTCCAGCTGTTGCAGTCTGAAGGCCAGCGGCAGCAGCAGGTCATTCAGGTGCTGGCTGCTGAAAGTGAAAGCGTTGTTGGCCACCACTTCTGCAGACGGCGGTGTGACTGGACCAGAGTCGTCAGGGAACGCAGGCGAGGCCAGCAAGGACTGGGGTGATGAGGCTGAGGAGGAAGGTGGAGAGGAAGACTGCATATCTGAAGCAGGCGAGAGCGCTCTTCCAGGAACTTGTGGTGACCAGGGTGCCTGTCTCAGGTCGAGTCCCTTTACAGTGTTGGGGAGGCCATGCTGGAATCTGCAGCGAGTGCCATACAGGCAAAAGCCAAATGCACTGAAGGTACGGCAGAGCGCACCACGGGGTTTCCATTCACTGGTACGAGAAGGAGGATGCCAGGTCTTCTCGGCACTGTCTGACTCTGAACCACCTTCAACATGAAGGAAGTGGCAGCGCGTGCCAAAGGGGCAGACACCAAAGGCGCGGTATGTGCGACAGGGTACATTGCGACGTCTGTGCCGAACTGGCCTTTGCTCTTTCAGGCTATGGACAAAGAGGCAGCGGCTTCCATACATGCAGTAGCCGGCAGCGTGGAAGGAGCGGCACAGCTCGGTCTTGTACTTGGGATGGCGCGAGGGCACGTGGAGATCATGCAGGCCATGAGCAAACTGGCAACGCTCTGCATACTTGCATGTACCACTCTCAGCATAACGGCTACACAACTCCGTCTTATAGCGTGTGGAGCAGACCCAGGGGTTAGGAGAAGGAGACGGAGACTCGACTAAAGGGAGCAAGGCTTCAGCCAGGGACTGACCACCACTAGTCAAGCTCTCTGCTGGGAAAAAGGCGTCATCACTACCCTCTGAGGGAAACAGCAGCAGGTCATCTTGACTGGTCTGTATAAGAGAAAAACGGTACAAAAGACACTTAGTACAAGACCACTAGTTTGTTTAAAACCTGAACACACAATGGACACTCAAAACAGAGCAAATTCATGGGGTGTACCAGCATCCTTCCCTGGAAAGGTGCATGTAAATATTTGTTTTTTTTTATTTGTATCCACCAAGTTACTATGTTAACACATGTCTGCTCATTAAGATTTCCCCCAAATACGTCATTAACACAAAACTGAACCAATAAATCAGGTTAGTATTTTTCCAACAGATTTCTAATGACTGTTCATGAACAGGATCACTTAACACATCAGCTTGTAGTTTATAAGTGAGGGATGCAAGAGATACAAAACAAAAACACAAGGCTTACCTCGAACATCATTGTAATCTGCGTCTCCACAAACGTGCTTTTTGTTTTCGATTAAAAACAAAAAAGTACACCTTCTTGACGACGGCTTCCAAAAGACAGGCAAAAACAACTGGTTGGGGGGGGGGAGCTGATTATGACATAAATGGGAAATGGAAAGACGAGGCTTGTACCTTGAGCAAGGCAAGTCACACGTACTGACCTCTGCGTCTCATGGTTATTATAAAGCGGCTCTTGATTTCGCGCCTTCCCTTTAAACTGGCGTCAGCTGAGAAGCAGAAACGTCGCGCGAGCGTTCGAACGGACCAATCAGAGCGCGAGACGCGCCAGGCAATTTAATTTGTGCTAATGAATTCCGCTGTTGTTGTTGTTGTTGTTGTTGTTGGAAGCGGTGCGTTTCCTCTTTGCTGGATTTGAAGTATGATCGAATTTGTTCACACCCGCCAGCTTCGATCGGCGCAATAAACATTTTGCTAGGAGCCCGATAGTCCACTTCAAATAGCAAAACACACACAGGGAGCTGTCCTGTGGAAATCACCGCGTCACACCTCCATTTGTTAATTGAATGAGGAGCTGTGAAGGAGGTCAGAGGCGTCTAAGCTCTTTGTGTGAACTGCTGATACACACCCAGCTTTTTTCATAAATGTTTTAAAATTTTTTGAATAATGGTATTTTTATGTTCTGTTTGATTATTATTACTTTTGTATTTTTTTTAAATAAAGGTTTCTATATTTTACATATTTTTATAGACATTTTTATATTTTATTTGATTATTACTGTTGTATTGTTTTTATAAAGGTTTCTATATTTTTGTAAACATTTTTATATTTTTATATATACGTTTTAAACAGTATTTAAAAAAATATATATAATATAATATAAACAATAAGAGTGCTGACAATTTTTGAACTCTATAACAGAAAACAGTTATTGGTGTTTTTTATTATTAATTATATTATTGAGTATATATTTTAAACAGTATTTTTAAACAATTAGTATATATATATATATATATATATATATATATATATATATATATATATATATATATAAACAGTAATTTTTTTTTAGTATTATCTGTGTCCTGTCCTACCTGTGTATTTTTAGGCTTGAGGGTACTACTGCAGCAAGAATTGTTGTTTATAGGCTTGTTTTCTGTCAAAACACACGACATCTTAAAAGACCCAAAGCGCTCGCTCGCTCGCGCGCTCTCGCTCTCTCTCTCTATATATATATAAATACAGCTGACTACAGCTCATGGTTCTAATGCAAACAAGACACTAATACTTGAAAAGTATTTTATATACTTATATTTTAAGATGCTTGAAAAGTCCTAAAATCTTCCTGTTTATTTAACACTAGTACTAAATTATATTAACTAACACTTAACTATAAGATAAGGGCATGGCATGGCATGGCCACAACCAGCCCCCATAAATATATTTATTTATTAATATGTGCTAGTCAAGCTGCATTAAAGGATATAGACACATTTGAATAAAAAATAGGTGACAAAAAGTCAGACCATTGCACTTGAGAAGCTAGCTGGATGACTTATTACATCACCCAGCTCCTCTTCAATCACTCCTACTAGTGGATAAGTATTAAAAGGGCCTCGTCCCAAATCACACACTGCCCTACTCATGAACACCGTGTCTGTGTAGTATACCGACACATTATTCAGTGCAGTATTATGTGGGTGGGGACACAACCAGTTTCCTGTATATAAAACTGGCGAGTCATTTCGGTGGACAGATCAACGTTTATTTTAAATTTTAGTGTGCGGTGCACGCTCAGTTTAAGAAACCTTACAAAACCCCCAACACTAGGGGAGAGGAAAAAAAGAAAAGAAAACAATGTACAAGGGAATATTGTGTAGAACTCATTGGGTGATGACAAATCACCCACTGAATGAGAACGTCATTCATTCCTTAAGAAGCACAAATGAAACCATAAATGAGGACGAGTCAATATCAAAGCAGTCTACAACCTATTAGAGCCATTACTAAGAACCCAATCTTTTATCATAGCCAAAACTTCCTTTCTCTCTCACTTTTCTAACTACATTATCTAGTCACTACGTTACCTTACAGGCAGGGCCATTTTGTAAGCAAGCCAGGGGATTACATTAATTGAAAATTAAAAACTCTATGGCTTTGTTTATTTCAGATACAAGAAATAAAAGACCAAAAATGAGGCAGAGGCTGAACCTGATTGTGAGACCATTTACTGGTAAGAAAAAGAAGAAAAAGAAGAAAGGGGAGGGGGGGTGGGGGCAGAAGCTGCCACAGGATTTCTTTGACCAACCTCCACCCACCCTGCTCCCTCCCACCACTTCATTAGCTTACACTAACACCTTTTTACCTTGATAAGGGCTTATCAGCATCCTGTCACTGTTTGCACACATCAGCGTACATCAAATGTGTGGTTTGAAATGATTTCTTATTACAGAAGAAAATGAGAAAAATCACATATTGAACAAGAAAACACAAGAGAGAGGAGAGCAGGGCCATAAATAAAAGCCGTCCTGAACTTCATTCCAACGATCCAGGTCACGTGGAGTAAGAGCCGACCCGGATGCCGTTCTGCACCCTGTGGTCTAGTGGTGCTCTTTTAAGGATTAGTCAAGTGGGACACTTCAGATTGGGGGTAAAGAGAACAAAGCCACTAAAAGAAACACTACAGGTTTCCAACCATTAGATTGACTATAGTGTGAAGAAAAGGAGCACTTACTTACTGAATTTGTTTAAACAAAGAGAAAGAACGAATAAGAGAGACATGCCAGACCCACCCGCACCCCCATCCCACCCAACCTGAAAACCCCACCCCCTTACTACACCAGCATTAAAGATATCACTCCTGAAAAATGTTAATATTTACACAAATAAAGATAGACCTAGAGGACAAAAATAAAGTGTGCTTTATCACCATCATTTCATGTTGCGCATTATCAGATTTAAATTACACAGTTAAAAATATTCGGCATTTAAAAAAAATGGAAAAAAAAAAATAATAGGGGAGGAGAGAGTGGGGTTGGGGAATAAACTGTACTACAGGAATAAAACACTACAAAGTCTATGATGAAAGCTTGATGTGTGCTGCTGTGTGATTATGTGGGGCAATAGCTCATCTGTGTGTATACGTTTCGTTATAAAGCTCACAGATCGAATGACCGCATGGAAAAGTTAAGAAAGGGCGATAGAAAATTGATATGAACAGACAAAAACAAAAATAATAGGATACCTAGAAGATAAAGAAATGATGAACTAGAGGGGAAGACAGCGCACACATTTTTTGTGGAAATAAAGGGGGAGGGGGGTAAAAGAAAGGAGGGCATGAAGATGGGGAGATGTGAGGTGAGGCAGGCTAAAAGAAATGTCATTAGTCCTCCAGCACGATCGGCTCACTGGTGCTAGAGGGCAGAACAGGGACAGGAATTGGCCGTGGTGGCAGAGGAATTTTCACTCTGACAGGGATGTTGGGTTTCCTAGCTGCTCGTCTCATCTCAGCCTGAGAAAGGTGTTTCCTCAGGGCCCTGAAAAACACATACACAATTATGTTTTTTAACCCAAGCAGCAAATTGAAATGGACACAGTTGAATAAGAGTGTGTGTGTGTACACAGCACTGCTTTAACACACCTGGTTTCTTTAGTAGCCACAAAGACTACAGGATTTGGGGCATCTGCCTGACTAACTCTCTGCCGCTTTATGACTGACTGGGCAGTCGTCCTCATGCTGCTCATAAATGGCCTCCCGTTGGTGGAGAAGGAGTGTCCTCCCCCCTACAGGAAACAGGGTGAGCGTTATCAAAGGCTCAGTGGTACAGTATGTGTAAGACAAATAAGACAAACAGAGAGCCAGAGGGAAGAAGAAACACAAAAGCAAAGAGAGAAAGTGAGGGCTTACACTATCGAAGGGTCTCTTGCCAAGCAGGGCAGTCGCACTGCGAGGTTGGTTGGCCTGGTTACGGTTGATTGGGGTGGGAGCACCTCTAGGAGCTTTGAGTTTAAGGGGAGCCTGGACAGCTGAAGACAAGAAACACCCACTTAGTACATCACTCAAATTACAAACCGTAAAGATGTATGTAGAACCAATGCAAAACTTACCCAATTCTTTCACTATGTTAACAAGAGATGTTCGTGGAACAGGGCGGTTCTTTATAGCACTTTTTGCCACTTTGGGGAGTCTTATCATACCTAAAGGACAGAAAAAACAATATTGTGTACTTAAAAACGTCAATATTGTGAGGCTACACTATAAATGGAATAACCACTGGTCACGATATGATAGCAATCCTCTACTAGATCACTATAATGTAAATCCATTATGGCTGTAATGAACTTCAATCTATGGCAATATCAATAATTGATGCACTACTTCTACAGGATTTAGGCATTTCTATAAGTGTGGCACAATCTGAAGGTGAGGTGTGGTGAATGCAGTACACTTACACTCTGCTTTGACGGCATTGGCGTTGATAGATGCATAAGGGCGGCGGGCGGCACGACGTGACTGCAGGATGTCCTGGCACACGCGACGGGCGACGCGGGTTAGTTTGGTGGTCTGCAGAATGAATGTCTGCCGATTTTTAGCCAAAAGCTTGGCTCGACCGGCGCTATTGGTGAACGGGGACATGCCCTGCACTTCCTGACGAGTCATGTGACTACGTGAGGGTGCATCCTATCACAAAGATGAGAGGTCACGGTTAGCTAAAGGTTCACAATTGGATCGTGCCTAACATTACAGTAACATCAGTAGATGTGGCATACCGAGCCAGCTCTTGTAGCCCCCTCTAACTGAGTGGGTGTCTTCAGCCCACCATATTTCTTCCAGTAAATCCAGCAGGAGGCACAGAGTCGACACTGCATGTTTGGAGGACCCCAGGCATACCACTGAGGAGACTGAGCAGCTGCAGCAGACCAGAGGAAATGTCAACTAAGAAATTCAACTAAATGAAGCCATGCATAATAGCAAATCTTAAGCATATTCATAAATGTAATCATATTCACAGTGTTATATAAAGTTTGAATACCTACAAACACTATTTATAAAAGCAGGTTTATACTAGACTCTACTAGACATGTGACACAGCAGCAAGGTAAGCAGCACTGTTCACATACTCGGCTCCATATTTTAGGAGTGACTTCCAGTAGGTGGCAAAACGCTGTATTCATTATGGTCATGAGACGCATCTCAATTTCAGAACCTCTAACCTTACGTTCAAAAGTATTTGCTAAGATCCAGAACATTGGTATTGGTAAAAAAAAAAAAAAAAAAAAGTAGATTGAGTGCAATGATCTGGTACTTACTATGGCAGCTCTCGCAGCACAGGCCTTTTTGATATCCTGCAGCTCCGTTCATACCGGGTTTGTTACTAGGAGCCATGATCTGGTTAGGGTTGGGCTTGGTGCTGGTGACAACAAAATTCTAAATAAGTTTTTAAATAAAGATAACAGAATATATGACCACAAATAAACTACCTATAAGTGGATGAGGAGGAAAATGTAAAATACGTAAACTAGTTAAGATTAAAAATAAGGTTCTTCAACCCAAGCTCTCGCTACACTTATATTACCAAAACAGTGTTATTTCAGTAAATACTCACTAGGTGGGGATGTAAACCTGTTTCAGTTTGCTGTCAGCTTCCGCTGCCTTCAGTCTTTTCTAATATTATAGGAAAAAAAAAAAAACAACAACAAACATATTGAGTGGACATCTGAACCATAATGGTTAATACAAAACAGAACAGAATCAGACAGTCATAAAAAATCAAACAAACAAATAAAAAATAAATAAATACTGAAAGCTCACCTGCTGGATGTAACGGTCTGTGGTTTTCCACATGTAATAGAATTGAACAACACTGGCCAATGACTTCCAAGGCAACTAGGAAAACAAAACGAATAAGAGTCAACAATATAAAAGCATTCTTCAGCACAAACGGAAATCCCTTTCAAACTTTCCAAAACCATATCTACAGGATGCGTGCAGATGGCAAACAAGTAAATGCTTGTGAACTCACAAAGTCCTGGCGAATGTCATTGAAGTCCTTTCCATATTTTTCCAGTGCTTCCTCGAACAACATGGCTTCCGAGGCGCTCCACTCTTCCATCTCGTCGCGGCAGAGCACAGGGCCGCCCTGCGGCACCAGTGTGGACATGGCCTTGGCCAAGTCATAACCATTCTTCTGCAGTGTGTCCATGGCATGGAACTAGGAAGTGAAAACATGATTATGTTCTGTTCTGATCGAAACACACACACGCATGAGAGGTTGCAATAAAATGCATGCATTTCCTCTCACCAGGGTTATGTCTCGGGATGCAGCTGCTGCACTCATGTGAAGACTTGGCTGGCGGATGGAGCTGCTGCAGTCTAAGGCACGTGCAAACGTCCCCACAGCCCTGCAAAGATAATACCACGTGTAAATAATAATTTTACAAGTACCTAAGGTATAACAGAAACATTTCAAGTTATATAATCCTATTCCAATACTAGACAGGCAATCAATGAAACAAATACTTCACACAATGGGATCAAGGGTGAATTTACATGCTCATGTACGATACTGCAAATATACTGCTGTGCCATGCCTTAAAAAGGTCACCCAAAAAACCTTTAATCTCATATTGCCTGGAACAAAGCAATACAATAAATAGTATGCAAAAAAAACAGTCACTAAATTCATATTAATATATTGTGGACTAACATACCATACAATCTTATATACTACACTCTGAAACAGGAATGTTCGTTCAGTATGTTTCATAATACAACATTCATCAATACAACGTACTGAAATGTCATTATAACGTTTCATCTGAATGGAAAGGAAAACCGGACACTTTTCAATTTCCTCTTTATTGCTACATTAACCCTAACAACTTGAATATTTTTAATAATCAAATGCACTAGATTGAGGTATTGCTGAGCTCTGACCATGTTCTCTGTGGTAAGAGAACCAAGTTGTGAACAGATGGTGGGTGTGAATGCTGTGACTCACCGTGCCACCACCAGAAACTGATCTATCTGAGAGTCCTTCAGCTGGTTATCTGGATCCCATACCTTCGTCTCCAGTTTTTCTTGTACTCGACTGTCCAAGTCCCCTTTAATCAGACAGTAACAGGTTTATGTCAAAATATGCTTAGCTACAGTAATAGGTTATACTTATCAATTCGACAGAACTTTGCTCCTTACCTTCTGGTAATTTGTCAGGTATCTCAGCCTGATATTTGGAGCCCACCCTGATCTCTCCCTGGTCAGCCAGCAGGGTCTTCTGAACCGGGTCAAACACCAACGAGTAGAAGAAACAGTCCTGCAGAGTACAAAACCACATACAGATCCACTAAACTAATTGCTAATCATCATTGCTAATCACCCAGATTGGATTCCCTCATTGGTAATAAATAAATAAATTATATCTCTCTTACCTCTCGCTCCAAGTAGCTTGTTAAAACATCAGTTTCATTCAGAAGTGTGACGTTACATTTCCCTCTGTGGAGAAAAACAAATACAAGTCAAATACTAGATGACAAGATTATTCTGCATAGATTAATTAGGATTAAAGTTTTCCTTTATACATTTTACACACATGCACAATTTTTGAGGGCTATGACCCTCTTCATTAAACGGTTGCCACAATGAAAAGAGGCGCATGATGGTCTAAAATAGCTTTGCATGCTGCAGCATTAAAACTTTCATTGCTTAGACTAAAGGGGTGCAAGCTTGTTCTGGCATGACAACATCACTGTGCACAAAGCCAACTTCAAAAAGACAGACTGCTCAGTTTGGGGTGAAAGAATTTGAGTGTCCTGTACAGAGTCTTGACCTCAACCCTACTGAACACCTATTACACTAACTGCACCCCAGGCTTCCTCACCCAGTGCATGCCCTCATTAAATTTCTTTCTAAATTTCTGAATGTACAAATCCCATGCTCCAAAATCTAGATGGAAAGCCTTTCTGAAGAGTGGAGGCTTTTATTACAGCAGAGAGGGGACTAAATCTGTATTAAGGCTTTTTGGGCTGGGATGTTCAACAAGCATGCATGGGTGTCATGGTCAAGTGTCCACATACTTTTGGCCACTTAGTGTGCATATAATGTAAACATAACTGTTCACAAATTAAGGCTGACTTTTGGTATACAAATGACAAATTAAAAATCATATTAAAAGCCAAATATTACAATTAATAACCTACTGCTCACATTATATTTTTGCAAAAATTCTGAGAAACATTGCAGCAGTAGTAATAAGAAGGCAGATGAATGTGTGACTGCAACACTAATTCAGAGGTAGTGAGTGGAGGTGAAGCAATAAAAAACCGTGTCCAACATGGTCCAAACAACTTTATTCACGGCATGAGGAAACCACTGAGCTTCGAGCATGTGTGGAAAAGAAAGACCTTTACCGTATGTGTGTGGCAGGAAGAGACTCAAACTGCCGGGACAGGAAGAGTTCTCTGTGTTTAAGCTGGTGTTTCTGTTGATCAGTGATTGGTGGCTGTTTAGACTCCTCCTCAAAGTCTCCTGGGGAAGCAACATATATCAGTTTGTGTTCCTAATTGTGTTTACTTGCTCTTACTGATTTAACTGAGCACGGGGTTTAATTTGTATTTCTTCTCAAAGACGTTTTAAACATTTGAAGGGCAATACAGAAAGAAAACCTTAACAATATAAGCAGATAATCAACTCCAACAACAGAGCATCAACTATATGCAAATATTTAGTGAATAAACCATGAAGACGTCCTGCTACAAATTCAGACAGGGCTTGATTAAAACGGATGCAAGACAGCAAATATCTTTGACAATTTTAAATAGTTACATTTATTTTTTTAGTTCTCAGACGCCACACATTTTCTCAGTTTCTGAGCGGATGCTCGAGTGAGGTGAGACCTGTCAGGAGTGTATCAGAGGATGTGACTGGACTCCGCCCCTGCACTGAGTCTAAGGAAACCCTGTCAGTAAATGGGTGGAACATCAGACCACACCCCCTTCTATCAGGGCCTCCTGCCACTCCAATGTCCCCACCCCCTCGGCCAACGAGACCCTGCCAATTTTCCTGGGAAACCCTGTGCATCGAACCTGAGGCGCCCATCCCCCACTAACACACACACATATACACACTCTTGTATATATGTTTGTGTGTGAGATTCTGTGTGTCTAGCTCTCTCTCTCTCTCATATATATATATATATATATATATATATATATATATATATATATATATATATATATATATATATAAATATATATATATATATATATATATGGTAAGCTTATCTCGGTCATACCGGGACACACTAGTCACTCGCAGACAGGACAAAGACACGAAGGAGCCAGTATTAACCCATTCGATGCCACGGCCTTGCAAGTGCCATGAAGGCTCTTTTGTTCAGTGTGCAGCACCGGGACTGTGGGTTCAAGGCCAAGGGAGGACACAATCAAGAAGCTAGACAGTGTGCATGAGTGGGTCTGCAAGCTTTAGGTGGAGGGGGTTGGGTAAAGGGGTCACGGTCTTAAGGATGATGAAAACAAGAAAGGAGAAGTTGTGGTCTTGAATAACAGCATAATCTAAGGCTCTGTTCATAACTGATATTACCAAATGGACTGCTCCAAGTACATGTTTCCAAAGGTTAAACACGTACCGGGAGCCGATCACTCAGACCACATGCAGGTAAGGTCTGAGGCACATGTGCCCTCAACATTACATTTGTTGTGTATGGCAATGTGGCCTAATGCATTCTCAATATCACCACACCTAGACACCAGAGTTTAAATCAGTATTTCACACTGATTTAAATATATTCTGTCCAACCAGGCTGGTATAAATAATGATCAATTAAAAAAATTTTTTTAAGTTTAAGCTTCCAGGTTTTTTCCCCCCTCACCTTGCATATCTAACCTGCAGAGGTCAAAAGTTGATTGCAACTCTCTCTTTCTGTCTTGGATCTATTAAAGTACATAAAAAATTTGCTGAGCATAAAACTTAAAAACTTAAAACTGATCTGAGCTTAAGCTGATCTATAGCTAAATATCACTTCATTGCAAGTTTTAGTTCGGCATAAGATATGATTGGGACTGACTGAAAATGGGGGTTGATTTGGCAACCCTGCTACAGATTGGATCCATCTGTGACTGGATCACCTTAGAAGGATGTTAATACAAGATCTGAACACGGCCTTAAAATCCTTACAACAATAACCCTGATGCTATTAGCAGAGCTGTGACCACAAACGGTTTAATAACACACAGAAATGCCTGGAACAGTAGTCTGCACCCGCTACGACAAGGCGTTTACTCTCATTGCTCCATCCTTTAGTAAAGATAGGTTTAAGACGGCTTTTTATTAGGAACGAGACAGGGCTGCTGATGCTGGTAGGTCTGCCAATGAGCCAGATCAAAGCGCCGTTGGTTGATTAACATGCTCATAAATGACTGACCATAGTTTTATTATTGACGTCTTACAACATTTTCATGTTCATAAAACCTAATGATTTATTTATGGCTTGTTTGCATGGTTAGATGTGTATGCGATAAAGAATCAGTTGTTGTTGCTGCTTTAACTTCTTTTTTTTTTTTTTTGTTGCATAATCTATGCAGGATTATCCTAAAAACTATGTGCCAATTATATAGATATGTTAAAATGAGGTTTAAAGGCTTCCCCTCACTCTGATCCTCAGCAACTTGGGACAGTACTGTGTCGACACAATCTAAGCACGCAGCTCAGCGGTGATATTTCTTGCTCAATGGCCCAGCATTGGTTCTTCAGTCTTGGGGTTTAAAATTAGAATCCTAGCCACTGAGCTTATCACACTCATCTCATAAAGAGCTTGCGGCAGCATTAAGAAGAATACAGTTAATTCATCAATCAATCAGTCAATCCAAACATCTCTTACGACGACTCATTTGAAAGTCACATGCTGTGCATTACTCAGACAATTCTAAAATGCAAACGACAAATTCTGAGTACATTTCACTATCAAGTTCAGACACACAAGGCTCTCGTTCTGCACAGTGCAACACAGCTGCCAAGGGATTGTCAGCAGTGGTGCCAACATGGTGTCAGTAAGCACACTCTTAGTTACAGAGTGTTACTTCGAAGCCCCTTTCCCGCCTGTGCTGTTGTCTGGCAATTTAACAACAATTGATTGGAAAGGGGTTATGGGTGAACACGAGCCAGAGCGGATAATGCAGCAAGCCTGAGGCGGCAAACTATCGAGGCGAGACCAGGAAATTATTGGGAGGGATGAAGTGTGAACAGAACAGAAAGATGTGTGGACATAGCTTGACGCAGCTTATATTTATAAAAAAAAAAAAAAAAAAACACAGCACGGTGCAGCAACAACAGGAGTAAATGGTTGGTCTCAGTTTATAAAAAAGAAAAGAAATTATAAATTTATTTTAATTATAAATTATTACATTTTATATACAATAAATAAAATGAATAAAAACCATCTAAAGATCAAGCCAAGATGCAAAACCAACAGTGCTGCAGATGCTATAAGTCACTGGCTATAATTGGTGCATGAGAGCATATTACCTTTGTAACCACTATAGCTTAAGTATAATTTAAGTGATTTGTAGTATTAAATAAGTACTATTATATAAATAATTAATATATGTAGCATTAAATGTTGCCTTTTCTTCTAAAGCGCTGTCTAACTCTGTAAAGATTAACATGTAACGATCCTAAACAAATAAGCAAAGCCAATCAAAAACTATCCAATCTCTAACTGTGAAGAGTTACTTTTCTGTATTAGGTGATTGAAGCAATTTATGACCGGCTTTGGACCAAAACATGCAGAGTGGATGAAATGAAAGTGGGAATTCATAAAGGACAGGAAATGCTGTGGACTTACTAGCATTGCTATCAGCCAGAGTGTTGAGATTGCTTGATATATCTCTCCTCCTGAAGAGACACACGACCTTGGCTTCTACGTTTCCATTGGCCGTCTGCGAGAGACAATTGACAGACAGAGGTCAGACCAATCGGACTACTCATCCAACAACGCAAGAGCTTCAGTCTTGACTGAATGTTCTTACTGTTTTTAATTATTTACTCTCATAAGCTCAGATATGTTAGGCAACGTGCTGGATGACATAAAAAAAATGTGGTGAGATAAACAAGCTTAAACTTCAGGTCACACTACATTAAGACTATTTTAAATACACTTCACATGATAACACACTTCACTGGGATTTAATACCAGCAACGATGCAAAAAATTCAAAGCATGATGAACAAAATTTCAAACAAAAAAAAGCTGTTTGTTTTAATTGTATCACAAATATCATTTGCAACACAAATATGAAGATTACTCACATCCTTAAGGAATATTTTATATTAGAATATTCAGAGTCGGTCTAAAACAAAGACTATTTTTTTTTATTTGTTCAGAGTCCTCAGGAACATTAACAAAAACAAAATACAACATCCTTGTATGTTTGAGCTCAAAAGATGATGACTGCATGCTATAAATGACTTTTTGCTCATTTTCAAGTCGGATGCCAATAATTCTGAAAGGGTTCGTATATTATGCATGCCAATAATCCATGAAAAACAGGTCCAGATCATCTTTTACAGTATAAGAGCTATGTGTAGCAGGGTCCTCAACTCACTAGGATGAACTGCGCAGCATGCTGTGTAACAACCATACACTACTGACATGCTATAGCTATAGAAAAAATGCATTACAACACCACACTTAATAAGAAAGACAAAAAAAAAAAAAAGTACACAAGCCATCCCCACCTTGTTGAGCTCTTCTATTCGACGGATCAGGTAGGGATTACTGGACGAGTTCTCGAAGTACACATAATCTGTAGACGAGAGGGGGGAAAAATGAAGCATAAAAATATACAGTACAGTACACTTTCTTTGAGCTCTTAAAGTATTAACAGCAGCTGTTTCAGTGCAACACAACCATGCAAGTATTCTTGTTATGCAGCAGTTATTAGAAACGTTTTTAGATGCCACTTGAACATACTGAACATTTTGTTCAGCACAAAGTTTTCCGAGGATCAATCCAATGAGTATTGTTTATTTATGATCATTAACAGGCATTGAAATTATTTGCATATTCATCTACATCACGCCCAGGCAGGACTGAGAACTGAAACTGGGCAACCAAAAGACATGCACAGAAACGTTTCAGTACTATAGAGTGCCGATCTTTAAGAAAATAGGCCAAGGACTACCTGAGTAATGCTACATACAGCGACGGGAAACCGGTCAATCTCAATAAAAGCTGGTGACATGAGCAACAGTGACCATTAGTGACTAGCTGTGGGCGTGTCCAGCGGCATGACTCAACTTTATGCAAATATGGAGCAAATTAGTGCAACGACTATTTATGTGACTGAAAGTATAGTGCACATGATCCTTGAAAAAGAGCACACACAGCTTCTCCTGCATCCCGTCTCATGCAGCAAGAACGCTAGCTGTGCCACCCACTGATGAACGTTACTGCTATGGCATCCAGTTGCAGGAACGCCTACTGGCGACTTCATAATACAGCAACTAAGACTGTATAGGTGGATGTAGAATGACTCCTTCGTGCTCCGACAGCAAAGAGAGAGCGTAACTAAAGCATATGGGGATGTGGTAGCAGGAACTACAGATCAGAAGGTTGTGAATCTGAATCCCAGGTTGACCAAGCTGCCACTGCTGGGCCCCTGAGCAAGGCCCTTAACCCTCAATTGCTCAATTGTATAAAATAAGTCGCTCTGGATAAGGGCGTCTGCCGAATGCCAGAAATGTAAATGTCTGGCTGTACTTGTAAAAACAGAGAAGAACAGTTCCCAGTGTGATAAATGTCCTAACCTTGCAGCTGTGAAGTCAGGTAATACATAATAAATGAAACTCTTAATTATACGCAGGATTAATTTCAGTCAAGAAAATCTCAGATTTTACATGCATGAAGAGCAGAAGGGCTCTGCGGAGAAAAAAATGTGACGGTACAGATTTTTTTGCTCAGACCGGATCTGTCCAATATGACAGTTCACATGTCCCATATGTAACCCGTATCTGTCTTTAAATTACAACGCATCTAATCTGTCTCCTAAAGCGTCCTGAATGTGTGTGTTGATTTCTCAGGGAGTTGTTCCACTATACAGCTCACATTTTTCAGAACCATTCAACAATATACACCACATTATTATCTCGATCATACAGGAGCAAATTACAGTGATGGTCTCTCGTTCTTCATCAGTGACTGATCCTGCGAGGTGCATATCTATATTCATACACAATCGTTACTGCTTCGGGAAGCTCATTTGGAACAAAAATGCCTCAAAAATCCAGCGCTGCCAGACTCTTAGATCAATGATGGCCACTTCAACTTGGTTTGGTTAAAGGTTTCATCCTTTCCCCAAGCTAAAGCTCACATATGTTTGGAATTGCATGGAGCAGGTATTAATACGGTTTTGTCAAACGTTACTCCTCACTTTCACCACACACTCAGAGACGGCTGAAAAGCTTTGTTAGGAGCCTGTAGCTACACTGCCATGCAGTGGCCACAAAGCTGAAAAATCTAACGTCAAATATTGGGATCATTTCCATGCATGTGTGTTAAGCCAAGAAGGTGCTTCAGAGTTAATATAGAGCCTATATAAACATTTTCCCCCCTTTAAAACAAAGCCTGTTGTGCCAACATGGTAATGAAAAACATTGCTCAAAAATTAGGTAAGGCTGAGAGACATGATATATTATTCAACTAAATGCTTAGATAAAAAATAATAATAATAATAATAATATTCAATTTAAGTAGCTAACAGGACTATATATATATATATATTTTACATCAGCTTTCCCCCAATACTGGAACAGATTAATGGACTGTTTAGTGTGTTTCTAGAAACTCTATGTAGATAATGCATTCTGTCTATATATGGACAGAAACATGCATGAGTCCCCTGTAAAATATTAAATCTATTCAGACATAGTGTGGCATTTTATTCAGCCCAATTTTAAATAAACCTGACACTGGTTTAAGGCTATCCAAAAAACCTATAAAAAAAAAAACAGGTAATAATATCTAAAACAAGTCTTATTCAGTAAGGATAGTGAGCGCAATTAGCCTTAAAAAATAACTGGCAGATGCATGAAATATTCTACATACAAGTGGATTAAGAAACGTGATGGATGCCATGATGTCAAGTGGGTTTAACTCATGCCACTGTATCTTTTTGTCTGCCATGGAGATTCCCTAATTACTATCGTCTTAACCCTCGACCCATCATTTGAACCAAGCCTTTGTCAGGTATTCTTGTGTGTTAGGATGCTCGAGGTGACACAAGAAGCGGCCCAGACAATAGAGCCATGCAGTCAGTCTCGTCTGCGTCTCAGTGTGTTTCGCAAGATTCACTTTGCAGCTCATTCGGCTGAGACTCATGATGGGGTTCAAACCCACAGCTGGCGGCTCAGAGCTACAACACACACGCACATCTGTGAAGCTCAGATCGCAGAGGGAGGAAGGAGAGAGAGAGAGAGAGAGAGAGAGAGAGAGGGGAAGCAGACAAAAGTCAGAGAGGTTCAATTCCACTAAAAACGATATGTATGCTATTTTGATGCAGATGTCTGCAGACATTTCTATCATGACACAAATCTGTAGACGCCAACATTCATTCAGACATCCACACTGAGCTTTTCTTCGTGTAACCGAGGATGAATGAGAAGTTTTCAAATCCTCATGAATGAACGACCAGCTGGTTTAAATTACCTCCTAATGACGCTTCGTTACAAACCGTAACAAGACCACCATCATATCTTCTTCTTCATTAAATACAGGAGGAAAAGAGAGGGAACCGTGGTTTTCACAGCTTGGGTATATTTGCAGCAACCGATACACTCCATCACACACACCGTACAACTGCTTACACTCATCCTACCCTGGACTTCTGTATTAACTTTAAAACATCTCTGGATTCAGGACACATGCTTCAGTCAGAAAGGAAAGCACTGGACATTGGCTCTATGTTGTAAGTGAACAGAAACACACAGCCTGTTTGGAGAAGACATCTTGAAGGCTGTCAGCAACACACAGGACCAGCAATACAACACAATCTAATCATCTGATCACTGAGGTCAGAGATCAACTAGGATTGTGTGCTCTTTTAAAAACAAATCCTGAATATCTAGAAAAACAGGACAGGGAAAGAAACATAACCCTAAATGGGAGTTTATACATAACTAATGATCAGTGTAAATACTACAGCTGAAGAGAAGTGTGCTCAGATTATTATACACACTCACTGACATGGAAATCTAACACTGCACCTTTCCTCACTTACTCCGAGTCATTTTACTCTCTTTTTCAGTCCAGTAGGCTGATTTTAATATTCTTGCAGAAAGAAAAGTAAAGAACACCATCCCTCATTTCACCCAGTAAAAGTAAACGAGAGTCTCACAAGCCCCACGGGAGACTGTGTGAAATCTTCTCAAAAGTTCAGTTCGGCTGTGTGCAAAACTTTTACGTGTTATTCCAGCAAGCCTGCTCAGCTAGCTAAACAAGCTAACTTAAGCCGGCCATTGTAGAGAAGGCGGAAATACTACATGCTAGCTAGCTACCCATCAAATGACAAAACGCGCTAACAGGCTAGTTAGCATTTAGGCTAACGAATCCTGCAGTTAACTATTAATCAGCCAGCCTGGCCGCGCTAGCCGCAGAAGCGTTAGCATTAGCCTGCTATACCGAAAAGCAAAATTTCCACAAGGCGCTTATTTGAAATCGCTCACCTCCGACGCGGTACATGTTGGCCGCCATTCTCTCTCTCTCCTCCCCGCGAACGCACACCGTCGGCTTCCCCTTCTTGCGTGATTTTTTCTTCTTTTTTTTTTTTTTTTTAAATCAAGCGGATGTTGATTTTCACTCCTGCATGTATCGTCGCGCTCCGCTGTGTAGAGACAAAGCCGGGACCGGCACGGCAGCGCGAGCTGTGGCGGCGCCGAAAAGTTTCAACTTTCCGTTACAGCGTGCCTCAGGACGTTACAAACGCGTCTCTTTGTCTCGGTCCGCTAATGAAGTCCCTCCAAAGTCCCAGTCACTTCACGCGTTCACACACACGCACGCACGCACGCAAACACACATACACGCGCGCGCGCATGTACGCGAGGTCCTCGGCAGCCAGCCTGTGTGTGTGTGTGTGTCTCACGCCACTCTTCCTCCCATCCTCCGCTCCAGCTTCATCCTCCTCTTCCTCACCACCCCTCCAACTCCTCCTCCTCCTCGGCGCCAACGTCATCTTCGGAAACGCGACGTCACTCGGGGGAGTTCGGCTCTCGCGTCTTCGGAGCAGACAGAAAGTCAACATGGGCTCCCGAGCTCATAGACTACACTGGGGTTAACATGGTTTAATATGGCTAAATATGGTAAAATATGCTTTGTCTAACTAAGTACCTATAGAAAAAAAAAAAATCAAATCATGAGGTTATTATAAGTTATATATTTAAAAATAAATAAATCCATCTATCCACTTCCTGTGTTGCATATCCTACCGCAGGGGTTACAGAGAGCCTGGAGTCTGTCTCAGGGGACTCTGGGCACGAGGAAGGGAACACCCTGCATGGAGTGCCAACCCTTAAGAGGGCACATTCGCAATACAATTTAGATACAATCTAAATTGTAATGAATTGCGAATGTGCCTTCTTAAGGGTTGGCACTCCATGCAGGGTGTTCCCTTCCTCGTGCCCAGAGTCCCCTACAGAAAATTTGTAGATGACAATTAGCCCACAGCACAACCCTTTGAATTGGTCAAGAAAACCAGAGTACCCAGAGGAAATCCCAGAAGCGTGAGATGGAGGCAGGAATTGAACCCTGGAAGTGCAGAGCAAGCACATAATCATTAAACTATAAGCCACGGTGTCCCCTGCTTTTATTTGCAGATCTTTACTGATTTTATTTTTTGTCATCCTTATATGTCTTTTGTCTTCTGATTTCTGCTGTAGTTAAATCGATTCAAGACATCATTATACAGTGAGGGAAAAAATTATTTGATCCCCTGCTGATTTTGTACGTTTGCCCACTGACAAAGAAATGATCAGTCTGTAATTTTAATGGTAGGTTTATCTGAACAGTGAGAGGCAGAATAACAACAAAAAAAATCCAGAAAAACGCATTTCAGAAAAGTTCCACATTGATTTGCATTTTAATGAGTGAAATAAGTATTTGATCCCCTATCAATCAGAAAGATTTCTGGCTCCCAGGTGTCTTTTATACAGGTAAGGAGCTGAGATTACGTTAACTGTGTGAAAGACACCTGTCCACAGAAGGAAGCAATCAATCAGATTCCAAACTCTCCATCATGGCAAAGACCAAAGAGCTGTCCATGGATGTAGGGGACAAGATTGTAGACCTACCCAAGGCTGGAATGAGCTACAAGACCATCGCCAAGCAGCTTGGTGAGAAGGTGACAACAGTTGGTGCGATTTTTCCCAAATTGAAGAAACACAAAAAGACTGTCAGTCTTCCTCGGTCTGGGGCTCCATGCAAGATCTCACCTCATGGAGTTTCAGTGATCATGATAACGGCGAGGAATCATCCCAGAATTACACTGGAGGATTTTGTCAATGATCTCAAGGCAGCTGGGACCATAGTCACCAAGATAACAATTGGTAACACACTACACCACGAAAGACTGAAATCCAGTAGTGCCCGCAAGGTCTCCCTGCTGAAGAAAGCACATGTACAGGCTCATCTGAAGTTTGCCAGTGAACATCTGAATGATTCAGAGGAGAACTGGGTGAAAGTGTTGTGGTCAAATGAGACCAAAATCTAGCTCTTTGGCATCAACTCAACTCGCTGTGTTTGGAGGAGGAGGAATGCTGCCTATGACCCCAAGTACACCATCCCCAGGTGACAGGACAACCGCACCGCATCAAAGGGACAATGGACGGGGCCATGTACCGTTAAGTCTTGGATGAGAACCTCCTTCCCTCAGCCAGGGCATTGAAAATGGGTCGTGGATGGATATTCCAGCCTGACAATGACCCAAAACACACAGCCAATGCAACAAAGGAGTGGTTCAAAAAGAAGCACATTAAGGTCCTGTAGTGGCCTAGCCAGTCTCCAGACCTTAATCCCATAGAAAATCTGTGGAGGGAGCTGAAGGGTCAGCCACAAAACCTTAATGACTTGGAAAGGATCTGCAAAGAGGAGTGGACCCAAATTCCTTGAGATATGAGATGTGTGCAAACCTGGTGGCCAACTACAAGAAATGTCTGACGTCTGTGATTGCCAACAAGGGTTTGCCACCAAGTACTAAGTCATGTTTTGCAAAGGGGTCAAATACTTATTTCACTCAATAAAATGCAAATCAATGTAAAACTTTTTTGAAATGTGTTTTTCTGGATTTTTTTGTTGTTATTCTGTCTCTCACTGTTCAGATAAACCTACCATTAAAATTACAGACTGATCATTTCTTTGTCAGTGGGCAAACGTACAAAATCAGCAGGGGATCAAATAATTTTTTCCCTCACTGTACATCACAATTATGCTCATGCTTGTGTTAAACAGTGTAGTGTGTTTGTCATTTTAGAATATGAATATTCCTTCATAAACATCTGTATTTCTGCACATTTGCACATCTACATTAGGTACCCATTTACATTAGATATCATGTTACTACTATTTTATTTCTACTGTACTTATATCGACACAATCACTGTCCAATTTACAATATATTTACTTGCTCATCTACCCTCTCACTGTATTCTTACTATCATGTCGGGATAACACTTCAATTTTCCCATGAGGGATTAATTCAGTAAAACACTCTCTCGACCATGCACACACATATTAACACACTCATTCACACATACACACAGTCTAGTATAGTCATTCTGCCTAGTCACACCTTTTCTGGGCAGTAGGAGGAAACCAGAGAGCCCATGCACACAGAAGGAACACGAAGAATATTCACACACACAATAATCTGATCTCAGGGTTGAACCAGAGACACTGAGGCAGTGCAACTTGCACCACTGTCCCACCCACTAAACTGACCTATTATAAAAATGAAACCCAGTCTTTATGATGTTGTTAGAATTAAAACAATTTATTTCACTGTGAAGACACTGAACATACAAAAAATTAGTTATTGTTTAATCACGGCAATGTTTGAAAAAAAAAACAGCATAAACTTTAATGTACGTAACAATTATAAACTTGTAAAATTCCATAAATACATAATGAGTATTAATGTGTTTTTTTATTCTCATTAGTGGGGATAATTACTCAGAAGCGTTATGTCTAATGCATTCACCTGAATAGCGTATAGCGTATAAATACCATATTTACATTTCACTGATCAGGCATAACATTATGAGCATTGAGAGGTGAAGTGAAAAACACTGATGATCTCATCATGGCACCTGTTAGTGGGTGGGATATATTAGGCAGCAAGTGAACATTTTTTCCTTAAAGTTGATGTGTTAGAAGCAGGAAAAATGGGCAAGCGTAAGGATTTGAGCGAGTTTGACAAGGGCCAAATTGTGATGGCTAGACCACTGGATCAGAGCATCTCCAAAACTGCAGCTGTTGTGGGGTGTTCCCGGTCTGCAGTGGTCAGTATCTATCAAAAGTATCCTTTAAGTCCTTTAAGTATCATTTAAGTCCTTTAAGTATTGCCCACGGAGGCCCCACCTTGCAACTTACAAGACATAAATGATCTGTTGCTAACTTCTTGGTGCCAGATACCACAGCACTCCTTCAGGGATCTAGTGGAGTCCATGCCTCGATGGGTCAGGGCTGTTCTGGCAGCAAAAAGGGGGACAAACACAATATTAGGCAGGTGGTCATAATGTTATGCCTGTTCGGTGTAAGTAGTCATTTAATCTTGGATAAACATGTTAAGAAGTGAACCTAGTGGCACACTGCCCCCTTTTGGTTGCAAGGTCACATTGATTTGCGTATGATGTCTTGAGGAGGTTTTATTCAGGCCTGGTCTAAATATGCAGATTACATCATATTCTTGGACTTGAAGATAACACGTTATCAAACTTATTCTTATATTGTGAAATCTTTCAGAAATGTGAGTTTCATTTTATTGACCAGTCCTTTAACTGATATATTGAAATATATTATCTGCTATTATATTTACACATTATGTTTACAAGTCACTTGAATATATCAACTTTTTTTAAAAAAAATAATTGTTTGGTAAATTTTTTGATTTATTATTTAACTAATAATAAAAATGTGGTTAAAAAAAATAGAAATAAAATATCAATATAATATAAATAAAAATAAAATAAAATCACTTTGGAAAAAAATAACACTGAGAGGCGATTTGGTGAAACTATTTGTCAATGTTTTCATTTTATTTTATGTGTGTGTTTGTGTGTGTGTGTGTGTGTTATAAGCTTTTACTTCTGCACTGTCTTGGAAATATACACTGACTAAATACTTTAAACACTTTGTTTAAATGACATTAAAGCTGCTGAAATCAGTTAAAGAGCTATTTATAATGTTCAATGGTGTTTTCAGGCTTGTAAAAAAAATGTAAACCATTAAAAAATAGGTAAGATATATCCCTCTGTGCCTCCCCTATGTCTCAAATGCAAATCCAATGAGGGTACATTGGCCCATTCATTTTGGCTCTGTCCAAAAATGTGTAAATTTTGGACTGAGGTTTCTTTTTCTACTCAAAGGTACTTAAGATTGATTTCCCTCACAACCCCCTTATTGCAATATTAGGCTGGTCCCCTTTCCTAGAGAAGTATAGTTCCCATCAGATCCAAACAGTTCAATATGGGATGACTATAGCGAAAAAGACAATTTTGATGTTGTGGAACAAAGAGTGTGCACCCAAATTTGAAACATGGCTCACAGAACTCAGCAATGCACTATATATGGAGAAAATTAGATATGAGATTGTGGGTAAACCAAAGAGATTCGTACAGACTTGGAAACCCTTTCTTGATTATTTGGAAGGTGACCCATGATAACTGAATTTAAACCTTTTTTCAAGTGGGGTGGTTAATTTTAACAAAGTAGCATTGTGTAACAACTATATATTTCCATAATTGGGTATTTACTGGTAAAGACGTTTTGGCCTGTTTTCTCAATGGCTATATGTGCAGGTGTAGAGGCGGCTGTATGTGTTTTTGTATAGGTATATGAGTGTGATTGAAGTATGGTTATATGAAGTGCAGATGTATGTTATACCTGGGTATATGTATGTGTGTATGTATGTATATATATATATATATATATATATATATATATATATATATATATATATATGATGTGTGTGTGTATGTATGTGTATATATGTATATATGTATGTGCAATCAGTATATGGAGTACAATGTCATTACACTTTTTTGTGCGTGTGTGTACATGTGTGTTTTTGTTTTTTGCTTTCGTTTTTCCTTTAATTAATTAATTTATTTTTTATTTTATTATTATTATTTTATTTTATTTTTTTACTTTTTTTGCTGGCATGTTGAACGGGGATTGTTCTTTAAAATGTGAAAATTCAAAATAAAATATTCAAAAAAAAAAAAATTAGGTAAGGAAAGTCCGGTCAATGTTTTTATCACGAATATAATTCTCTTCACAGACAGCAGAGGGCTCTCCATAATGACACTCTTCCAAACTGATAGCTCCAATAAACTGCATTTCTACATAACTAGCTACTTTTGTGTTGAAGACCTACTGTATCATCTTTCACATGATCACACAAACCTGCTTAACATGTTTTTTTGATCATTACCTCAGCACATGATCCAGAAGTACTGTTAGTTATGGCGTCTCATGTTTGCAATAACAGGACTTTTACTTTGTTAACTGTTTCCTGCTTTTATTTATTTATTTATTTATTTATTTATTTATTTATTTATTTATTTATTATTGGCTGCAAGTGAAGGCAAACAAAGATATAATAATTAGGTATGATTAGGTATAATAATTAGGTATGAAGGTATGATAATTAATAATAATAATAATAATAATAATAATAATAATAATAATAATAATGTTTCTTTCACTTATTATGGCTCCAAAATCATTTCAATGTTTCATGATGCAAAATTGTATCACACTGCAGTAACTGCTTCTAATGTGAGCAGTAGGGCCTTTGCTCTTACGTAGAATGAAAAAGTAAGAGTTTAGAGTTACTATATTAAAAATACAGGCCGCACAGTAGGAACTCAAGGCAGCAAAAAGTAACAACACCTTTCAATAGTGAGATCTTTAAAGCTTTTTACTCTTCCAATACTTTGTACACTATATTGGCAAAAGTTTCGAGATGTCTGCCTTTACATGCACATGAATTTAATATGAAGTTAGCCCTACCATTTGCAGCTGTAACAGCTTCAAACCTTCTGGGAAGGCTTTCCACAAGGTTTAGGAGTGTGTTTATGGGAATTTTTGACCATTCCTCTAGAAGTGCATTTGTGAGGTCAGGCACCGATGTTGGACAAAAAGGCCTGGCTCACAGTCTCTGCTTCAATTCATCCCAAAGGTGTTCTTTCGGGTTGAGGTCAGGACTCTGTGCAGGCCTTTGCAGAAGAGTTGAAGCTGTTATAGCTGCAAAGGGTGGGTCAACTCCATTTTAAATTTATGTGCATGTATAGGCAGACATCCCAGTTTTGGCCTGGCTCGCAGTCTCCGCTCTAATTCATCCCAAAGGTGTTCTATCAGGCTGAGGTCAAGACCAGGCCAGTCAAGGTCCTCCGCACCAAACTCACTCATCCATGTCTTTATGGACCTTGCTTTGTGCACTGGTGTGCAGTCATGTTGGAACAGGAAGGGGTCATCCCCAAACTGTTCCCACAAAGTTGGGAGCATGATATTGTCCAAACTGAAGCATTAAGAGTTCCTTTCACTGGAACTAAGGGGCCAAGGGGAAAAACAACACCTGAATTCAATGATTTGGAGGGGTGTCCCAAAACTTTTGGCAACACAGTGTATATCTACCTTCATTTTTGACAAATGACTCAATCCTTCTTGGCACGGAGGATAAAAGTATTGCACAATTTTCTGGAAACATGTTCTGCCATTCTTCAGAGACAGGGTTTTTTAGATGCTTTTTTTCTGGAAGGGTTATACTGCTCTTTAAAATACCACAAAGGTGTTCTATTAGATTCAAGTCAGGCAACATATTTGGCCAGCTCATAGTTTTCACTTTTCTTCCTTAGAAATTCTTGTGTAATTTTGGCAGTGTGCTTTGGATTGCTGTCATAATCCTCTTCTGCTAAGGTTAAAGAGACTGGGAGTCATCTTAGCCCGTATTTTGATATATGCACAGGCATTCATGCTGCCATCTATAAATGCCCTCTCTCCAGCACCTTTTGCACTCATGCAGGCAAATGTTATCACTCCCACTCCATGCTTCATTGTCAGGTCTATGCATTCACTGTGGTAGTCTACAGTCAAACACATTTATCTTGCTCTTATCTGACCAAAGTTTGTGCTCCTGATATTCATCAGGTTTCCTGTCATGTTCCTTTATCAAAGACTCATTTTGCAGTTTTGTTCCAAATAACAAGCAAGGGTTTTTATTGGATGCTGCCCATAGACCTTGATGCTCTGCAGTGTCCTTTTCACCGTCTGAGCTGCCACAAAAATTCAGGTTTCCACTGAATTCCCCGTCTGCCAAGTCTGAAGCACATGTCGTCTGCTGGAACAGATTTCTTGTTATTAGGCAACGATCTTCCTGTATCCTTTTCCATTTTTGTGAAGTGTCACAAACAGGTTTTTCATTTCGTCTGCTAAGTCTTATCCATTATGCAAACATGCAGATAGACACAGCCCATTGGTCCAAATTTGAGAAAATTCTGGTGTTTCTCAGGACATTTCATAACCACGCTCACACACAATCAGACTAATTGGAAATCACACGTTTATTCAGTTTTGTTGCATTGAGTTTCTACTTTGGGCCCTGAATTTTCAATATAGTCTTTCCAAAAGTATTTATTTTTGGTTGAGAATAATGCAATTATTCAGCAATCATTCTGACATTTAAGTAATGATGCACAGTGGTGTACTCATTTCTGTCGTACACTGGAAATGTAAACATTAATATAACATTGAGTAAAAAGAGGGCACAGTGACCATGGGGTTGGTCATTTCCCTATGTGTGGAGTGTGCATGTTCTCTGCATTCTTCTAGGGTTTCCTCTTTGTACTCTGGTTTCCTCCCTCAGTCCAAAGCCATGCTTTACAGGCTGATTGGAATCACTTAATTGTCCCAAGTGTGTGAGTGTGACCCCTGTGATGGTGTCCCCCAGCTTGTGATACAGAAAATGGATGAATGGAAGGATAACATCAAAGAAAGGCATGCTGTGACTGTGTTTTAGTACAGTGACAAAATTCATCTTCACTAACCATTTCATCCTGGCAGCACTGTGCATGAGATTAGAATACACCTTAGATGGCACACCACAAAAACATACACCCACACGTACAGGCAATTTAGTGTAGCCAATTCAGCTGCATGCAGGTATTTCTGGGAAGAAGGAACCTGGAGGATTATGTACAATTCTACACAGACAGTAACCCAAACTCAACATTGAATAGGTCTCCAGTTCCCTGGAGCTGTGAGGTGACAACCCTGCCCGCTCTACCATCTGCTATGCCATACTGTGCCAAGAATGCAACTGTTATATTTCAGTTAGTCAATATTACACAGACAAATGATTTATGTTTAATAGTGTAAAGACACAAACATCTTTAGTACGTCATAGTCAGGCATCACAGCTGCAAAGAAAACGAACAGGAGAAAGAGTTCAGTAATGTAAACATGTACTATGATGAGAATAATAATTGCGACACTTGTTTTTCTTTCGAGATGATGCCCTGCGAAGCCACATTAATCAATAAATCATTTGCTGATATCAGAATACAGAAAGATAAGTCTTGGTCCGCCTTTCTATAGAATTTGCATAGTATAACATGTAAACCTGGTGAAAACTCCCATCATTTCACTCCTTGTTGGTCAGAAGAACTCGAGGATGTTTTCAGCACAGTCAAACGTAGGCTGAATTATACTTAGTTTGTGCAACCTGATATTCACTTTTCACTGTTTTTTTTTTTTTCCCCTCGCTGTTCATTCTATCCCCTTCTCAGTTTGGCTTCCTGGTTCTGTGGAAGAGGAGGGAGGAAGTGAAGAGGTTGGATGGTCCTTGTTGTCTCCAGCTCCGCCCCTTCTAACTCGCCACTGGAGGATACATGTGTCCTTTCCACCCAGTGAGAGGAGGTGACCATCACTGTGAGTGAAGCGGACGTTTGTCACGTGACTGCCGTGACCGTCATACTTGTGGCTGGGTGCCTGAAAAAGAAAAATGAGTAACATTAGGAAAAAAAAGTTACAAAAAAGATACACGAGAAATTCATTCGAATTTAGAAGAATATTACCACTTATAGATATACATAGCTTACTTATTTAGCATGTTATTTTTACGCTGAGGCTGTTTAGACTAGTCTGTAATTATAGTACATGTGGCCTGATTTCCAGGAAAATCTTGGGCTAATAAAGATACACAGAAAGACCCACAAAGTTCACTGCCTGACTGGCAATTTGGCAGCGTTAGCAGATTCCAGAGCCAGCCCACATTCGCCAACTTTAATTCCAATCCATGACTGAAAAGATTTCAAGATATTATGCTGCGTTATTTCATTTGCACTAACCTTCGGTTTAGGGCACGGATACTGGAACAAGTGAACTTTGCAGAAATCATCAGCCACTGCTACCAGCCTTTCACTGTTCGAGCGACACAGAGCGTTGATATCTGTTCCATCTGAACCCTCCAGCCACACGCCTACAGGAAACATGACACCAAAACGCCACACATATTTAGAGCATTCAATAAAATCAACAGAAACATACAGTACGTTAAGCATGTTCTTTTTGTCTGTCTGTCTTACCCATGACGTGGAAGCCCAAAACGCAGGTATATGAAGACCACTCGCGATCCTTACTCTCAAAGCGATTTCGCAGCAATTTACAGCCTCCAGCCACGTCCCCTGTATTAAATACAAGCTCTGTTACATTCGTGAAGCCAGAGACATGCTGCATGCATACAAGTGCTCATCAAAAATGGCCTTAAAAGCACTTTCAACCTATTACGTGAGGTGAAACTATATCACTTGCCACATAATCTGCACTAAAGCATGTAACTGGTCAAGTTAAAAAAGTTAAGTAAACTGGTTAAGTAAAAAATACAGGACATCAGGACATGCTGGTCTAGGAAAACAATTAACAGTTAGGTAGTGAAAAGCTATTAGTTGTCCAAAGCTGAATGTTTTTCATTAACACCAAATGATTCCTCTTACAACATTACAATTACAGTTTATTACAGCAGCTATAAGCATTCTTTCCCTAACCAGCCTCTCTTGTTTCTCTCTCTTGAAATTAATACAACAAAAAGCGCTGCTTGTCATGTCCTGAAAATTCTCTCTCTGCCTCTTGCGAAACTCTGACACCTGAAACTCCATCCATCATGTTAAACAGACATCTCCTTACAGAAAACGTCACCATACCACTGATTAATACGTTTGTTGTTGTTACACAAGTTTTTAAATCTTTTTATTATTAGCTTAAGTCCTGTGAGTTAGTTGTTAATGTAGAAAAAATATGCATTAGAATTCTGTGGCCAATCAGAACTGAGAATGCATTTTAGTTTGTTTTCCTCCAATCAGAAAACAGATCATTTGCCTCATCTAAACTCACTTACTCAGTAAGTCTAAGCGCAGCTGTTATACTTACTGTGTCAATAAAAAGACTAATTTTGCATAATGTACCATTACGCATAGAAGCAATGCAGTAAAACGCTTCTTGGTTATTTCCACTTGAGCATGTTTTGATAACTCATAACCACCAATTGTTCTAAAAAGATAAATAATATTATCTATATATATAGCTTTCACACCTTTCAGAAAGCGTTCCACGAAGATGACACGCACGAAAAAAAAAGGTTCTTTTAAGAGTTCAACACCCGCCTATTCACTTCCATTGAAGTGTTGATTTTTCCCCTCAGTACAGTGCAACAGTTGTTCGTGGTTATCACACATACATCTACAGATGCAGCAGACAGAGATTAGGTTTAAAATGCTGGAAAATTAATTTAATCTGATGGTTCGGTGTCTCTTTACTGCCTGGGAAAATGCCTCGAGATGTTATGTTTAATATTTGCCAACTAAAGACAGGAGAACCTTTTTACGAGCGTATGTCATCTCTCTCAGACACAAAGGTGCCTGTGGAAGATGAGGAACAGACTTCTGTTTTTGTAGACAAGCTTTAACAAAGCATAAAATGTGTACCAAAAACACATAAATAGCATTGAGGCAGAAATCAAAACAAAACAAAACAAAACAAAAAAAAAAGATAATGAAGATAAAGATAATTTTGTCACAAGATGGAAAGAAAAGTTTAGATGCAACCTATAGGACTTACAGTAAAGGATTTCATAGTCTCCTGAATTTGACATGATATACTTCCCATCTTTGGACCAGTCAAGATGGGTGATGAAACTGGAATGACCCTGAAGAAGCAAAGAGAGTGGAAAAGCTTCTAGAAACTGCTTAGATGATCTGTTATGATGTAAATGTCACTGGAAATTGCACATGGTTAAATACACCATAACAAAATAAAAGACTCACAAGTGCAGACACATCTGCTCCAGCATGCTTGGCTTACCGTGCACTTTCCGAAGCGTGTGTAGCGCCGACCCCCCTCTGTCACGCTGTAAATATAAATGAAGTTGTCATGGGAACCAACAGCCAAAAAGCTGCCATCTGTGAAGAGAAAAGCAATGTCTAGAATAAAGGCAGATCGCAGGTCAACCCTAGTATTTATGACATCGTTTATTAGTTATTAAATCCGGCTGTATTTATCCTCTCCTTCCTTGCGTCATATAGATACATAACACGCTCAACAATATCCTTAAATTTACTACATCTTACACCACAGAGATGATAGACGACAGGGTATTTTGCCGTGTGTATGAGTTTAGACTAAAATTACAACATAATGGCACTCCATATAGTTCAAGTTAGAAAGAATACCATTCATTCAAAGCAACCAGTCTGACGTGACAAACTCATCCGTGTCGTTATATATTCCTTTCTGATTCCCATTCATTTTGAACTTCCAAGCAGTATCAAACTTAGAACTTTATTATAACACAATATGGGACGACGGTCTAAAACTCTAAGGTTCAGCATTGTCCTTCATCTTTTCAAAGACGGTTGTCAGAAACGGTGTCTATTATTCAGATAGAAGGTCCACAAGATCCAAATCCCTGGAAAAATTCATACATATTAAAACAGAACCCTGGAAAAATCCATACATATTAAGACAGAACCCGTGTTTGTATTAAACTGTTCACAGCCTGATGATGTATAGTAGGCTGTACATTCATCATCTCCCCCTGATTTATAGTTATTACTATTACAGCTGTTTCATACAGCAATTAATCATGTACCTGTATGATTTGTGTAGTATGTGATGGACAGATTTAGACGTGTTAACATCGCACCCATAAAGCCAAAAGGAGAAAATGAAGTCGAACATGTGTTCTCTGAGACATGTCAAGCCAGCCATCATATCAGAATGCTGCTCCTGCTACATCACAGGGTGTGTGTGTGTGTGTATGCACATAATTTGCCTTAATGTGTTTTTGTCATGTCTTATATCTGTCTGTTGTTGTTGTTAAAAAATTCTAAAATTAATAAAACAATATTTTAAAAATAACCAGGATATGACGTCTTGATAACCTCATCCTGAAGCAACAACATAATAAAAGCATATCTAACAATAGTATAAGCATTCTTAATATTTATAAAATTATTGTAATATGGCTTTAACACAACAAGTCTCTGAGATGGAACAGAGACACTGAATTTAGGCTTTCGGATCTGACCTGGTGAGTATCTCATGACAGAGAGCTGCTCGTTTCCATCAGTCAAATCAGACACCACTTCTTGGGTCTGCAGGTCCAGCACCAGCCACCTGCACCGCAGCCAAAGACAAACAACGACAAGAGAGAGAATAATGGTGGTGGCCGTCACTTCTATTTATTAACATTCATATTACAGACAGAGAATTTGATCATTTTATGTGGATGAGAAAGCTCTGTGATAACAGCATAAATGATGCGGCGATTGAACTGGAATTAAACTGAAATCTGTAGAAATGTTTCAGAGCAAATTCAGACACAATGTAAAGAACTGCTACAAAATACCCGTCGAGAAAAATATTCACTGTTGCTTAACTGCATTTTTTTTTGGAAAAAAGGACCATTAATTATTGATGAAGTTCGTGTGGTTTTGCTAATATTTTTAGAATCATTAATATTAAACCACAAGTCATTAATTCTAATCTGAGGAATCAGTTTTGTCTCCTAAAAGACATATTCTAGGTGAAAGAGTATGTCTTTTAGTTGTCTTTTAGTTGAATCTCCCAACACGATTTCTCTAAAAGTCAGAATCTCTGTACTTTCCCAAAAAGAAAACATTTCCAGCATTTATTATTGTTAAATAATTTATTGTTAAATAACTATTCTTATTATAATAACAATAATTGTAAATAATTATTTTATTTTTTTAATATGTATTAATTATAAATACAATAATTATAAATAATAATTATTCTAAGGTATATACCCTTATACCTTATACTTTTTCTCATGTTTTCAGAGTCTCTGTCATCAACTCTTATTACACCTTTAATAAAAACATTTCATGGGAATTTGCAAAATCTCCAATTATTTTCTAATCTGTAAATATTACCAAAACTGATCCCAGCCTATTCGATTACATCATTCGATTACATAACTAAATTGTTATTGTTAAGACAGTGTTCTTGATGTCTGTTGGCTTATAAGACAGAGGCTCATGAATTCAGTAAAATGTCACTTTACCTTCCGGTGCTCAGTCCGACAGAAACAACAGATCCGTTGGGACAGAAATCAGCACACAGACCTGACTCCTAAAATACAACAGTGCAGAACGCTGATAAACATCTAAATAACAGATCTTTGTCCTGATTTCTGTATCTGTTAGCAGTTTTACCTCTAAAGTGGTGCACCAGCCCAGGCTGTGTTCTTCAGCGTTCCACACACACACTTGTCTGTCATTGCCGCAAGTGAGAAAGATGTTTTGAGTGGGGTGTGTGGCCAGACCCCACATCTCATCTACATGACCCTGAGAAACAGAAGAGCAAATTTATTGCAAATGTAAACTTTACATTGGAAAATGAAATAAAATTAAAACTGCCACTTAAGTAGGGACACTTAAAGAAGACTGTAGGACAAGGAGCTTGTCTCTGGTGTTCTTTTTAGATGGAAAATCTACTATATGCTACTATAACGTTTGTGGAAACCTCACCATAGCACCATTTTTTCAATGGACAGCATCATAAAAATAAACTGAAAATAGACTAAGATTAGAATTACCTATACAAATTAAATTTAACTATACAGGCAATAATATACAGAAAATATAAAAACATTATACACCAATCAGGCATAACATTATGAACACTGAGAGGTGAAGTGAATAACACTGATTATCTCCTCATCATGGCACCTGTTAGTGGGTGGGATATATTAGGCAGCAAGTGAACATTTTGTCCTAAAAGTTGATGTGTTGAAGCAGGAAAAATGGACAAGTGTAAGGATTTGAGCGAGTTTAACAAGGGCCAGATTGTGATGGCTAGACGACTGGATCAGAGCATCTCCAAAACTGCAGCTCTTGTGGGGTGTTCCCGGTCTGCAGTGGTCAGTATCTATCAAAAGTATCCTTCAAGTCCTCGAAGACCTGTAAGTATCCTTTAATTCCTGTAAGTTGTAAAGTAGCCAGATACCAGAGCACACCTTCAGGGATCTAGTGGAGTCTATGCCTCAATGGGTCAGGGCTGTTTTGGTAGCAAAAGGGGGACCAACACAATTTTAGGCAGGTGGTCATAATGTTATGCCTGATCGGGTGTATATGAATGCATTGTGCATTGTTGGCAGAACAGCGTCGCTATAATAAAGCAGACAATTTTCCTTCACTGGAAAAGAAACCTAGTCCCAAACCCGTTCCAGCATGACATTGCTCCTGAGCACAAAGTGAGTTTGCCAAGGATGGAGTGAAAGAACAGGAGTGTCCTGCACAGAGTCCTGACGTAAACCCCACTGAACACCTTTGGGATGAACTGAAACACTGACTGCACCCCAGACCTCCTCACCCAACATCAGTGTCTGATCTCAATAATGCTCTTATGGCTGAATGAACATCCTCACAGCTACACTATGAAAAGTTGAACAGAGCAGTGAACACTGGCCATGCTGTGTATCCTCAGAGTGATTCATTTGCTTGGATAATAAACAATCTTTCATGTCATCACCTTGTACTGAACAATCTTACTTCCTGTGTATCAGCTGATTTATAGTTATTACTAGTGCAGCTGTTTAACACAGCAATTAATCATGTACCTGTATGATTTGTGTATTATGTGAAGGACAGATTTAGACATGTTAACATCGCACCCATAAAACCAAAAGGAGAAGATGAAGTAGAACATGCGTTCTTTGAGACATGTCAAGCCAGCCATAATGTCAAAATGCTACTCCTACTACATCACAGGGTAGCTGAGCACAATATGAGGAACATGCTTTTTGCCCTCTTCTGCATACACAAGCTCACAGACACCCAGGATTCCTTAGTTTCTTAACAGAAGGCATAGTCAGCACTCCTTGGACTCCATGGACAGCTGTGGCATCATCAGGATTTGTAATAACTTGCAATTTCTTGACTAAACAGCTAATGCTATTCTTTTGTAATTGTAAGACATATATTCAGTGTTCTCCAAAGTGTGTATAGCTGTATATTTCTATAGTTTGTGTTTATTCAATTTGCGATATGAAAAGACACAGATTCACCTAGATGTTTAAACAGCTGAGTCACAAGTGACATGTAAAAACTTATCTGCTCCTGAAATACAATATATTGTCAAAAGATATGGGACACCCCTCCAAATCATTGAATTCAGGTGTTGTTTTTCAGGGGTTGGGCTCGGCCTTTTAGTTCCAATGAAAGGAACTCTTAATGCTTCAGCATACCAAGACATTGTGGACAATTTCATGCTCCCAACTTTGTGGGAACAGTTTGAGGATGACCTCTTCCTGTTCCAACATGACTGTACACTTGACTGGCCTGCACCAGAGTCCTGACCTCAACCTGATAGAACACCTTTGGGATGAATTAGAGTGGAGACTGCGAGCCAGACCAAAACTGGGATGTCTGCCTTTACATGCACATGAATTTAATATGGAGTTGGCCCGCCCTTTGCAGCTATAACAGCTTCAACTCTTCTGGGAAGTCTTTCCACAAGGTTTAGGAGTGTGTTTATGGGAATTTTTGACCATTCCTCTAGAAGTGCATTTGTGAGGTCAGGCACCGATGCTCGACGAGAAGGTCTGGCTCGCAGTCTCTGCTTTAATTCATGCAGTCTTGTTGAAACAGGAAGAGATCACCAAACTGTTCCCACAAAGCTGGGAGCATGAAATTGTCCAAAATGTCTTCGTATGCTGAAGCACTAAGAGTTCCTTTCACTGGAACTAAGGGGCCAAGCCCAACCCCTGGAAAACAACACCTGAATTCAATGATTCGGAAGGGTGTCCCAAAACGTTCAGCAATATAATGTACTTCAACTAGCACTTGTTTTTAAAAATAAATATATAAATATTTTTTATGTAAAAATTGTGTGCTGCACTGCCTTCCAACAAACAGCCTGTGACCTAGTGAACCTGTATCATGGTGCATTCACTGAAAGAGACTTCAAAAGCACTTCTGTTAGTCGCTCTGAATAAGGACTTCTACTAAATGATAGAAATGTAAATGTAAATTATGTATGCGCTATGTAATGTTTATTGAATTGGTTGTGGTAAATTGTCCCTAGGTGACAATGATTGTGTGTGGTGCCCTGAGACAGACTGGCATCATAGTGTTTGTTCTGGATCCAAAACAAGCAATGATTCAAACAAGCAATTCCTTATAGAAGATGAATGAATGAATGAATGAATAAGTGAACAATGCAATACAATATAAAGGAAAGATCAAAGATGGAGACTTTAGGGACTAAAGAGTTAAAATGGAGAAGCACACTGACTGCCCCATGACTCTGACTGACTTCTGACATCGATGAACTTGTGAAACTTAATACATTCATTAGTCACATGTGTTACTGACGTGCAGAAGAAGAGGAATTTGAATCATCAGGATACAAAAAAAAAATTCTCTGTACGTCTTTTAGAATATCTGTTCCTTATTTAAAAATCACAATTAATAATATTAAAATAATAATAAAAATATTTTAATTTTTAATATATTTTAATATATATATATATATATATATATATATATATATATATATATATATATATATATATATATATATATATATATAAAATATTTTTATTTAAAAAAAATCACATGACCAGACATCCGAAATGTCCACCATGAGACAAACAAAGTTCAAATGTCTCAGTCATAACATGTGTAAAATGTTAAGAGTTCTGGACAGACTGATGAGAAGATGCACTAGTTCTCGTTCCCATGGAACAAATCTGAAAAAATCTGTTACACACTTCCTCATCATGGCTTCCTTAGGGGAAAACAGTTTGTCAGAGCTGCCATGCGATCATCACGTCTCACCTGCACTATGGCCACAAAGCCATCTGAAAATGTGCCTCGGAGAATGGCGTTCCGGGTCGTTCCAACAAGCAGTTCCTCTCCGTCCATGTCTGCAATGGTACGGACCGCTCCAAACTTCTCTGGAATCTGGACAGAACAAGAAGGTCAACTCTTAGTGTCAGTTTCAAGGTCTCTGTGTGTGTATTTGTGTGTGTTTCGTGTGTGTGTGTCTGTTTGAATGTTTCTGTGTGTGTATCTCTCTGTGTCTTTCTGTATGTGTGTGTATCTATGTGTTTCTGTGTGTGTGTGTGTAGTTTTCTGTGTGTGTTTCTGTGTGTGTATCTCTCTGTGTCTTTCTGTATGTGTGTCTGTTTGAATATTTCTGTGTGTGTGTGTCTCTCTGTGTGTGTCTGTCTGTGTGTTTCTGTGAATGTGTGTTTTTCTGTGTGGGTGTCTCTCTGTGTGTGTTTATGTGCATGTGTCTCTGTCTGTGTGTTTCTGTGTGTGTCTCTCTGTGTGTGTCTCTGTTTGTTTTTGTGTGTATGTGTGTGTGTCTCTGTGTGTTTCTGTGAATGTGTGTTTTTCTGTGTGGGTGTCTCTCTATGTGGGTTTATGTGCATGTGTCTCTGTCTGTGTGTTTCTGTGTGTAAGTGTGTGTCTCTGTGTGTATGTGTGTGTGTCTCTCTGTGTGTTTCTGTGTGTATGTGTGTGTCTTTCTGTGTGTTTCTGTGTGTCTCTCTGTGTGTGGGTGTGTCTCTCTCTCTTTACGTCTCTCTTTCTGGGTCTTTCTCTTACCTCCCTGAACACACACACACAGTGCTTACCTCACACTCCCTCTCGGGCGCTAGGTCTGCACTCCATCGGACGATCCTGCGGTCTTTTCCGCCGCCACTGAGCAGAGCGCCTCCCTGCAGGACACACAGGGTAAAGACGCTGCCTTCGTGTGCTCGGGTCTGCTTCATAATCTGAAACGTCTCTGCAAAGACAGAGAGGAGTCCACACACGTAAAAAGAGAATCAGACAAATGTTCAGACCTGTTCCTAGACCTGCTTTAATAACCAGTGATAATTAAAATGTGATTAATTTTTCCTCTCATTATTTCAGTTACTGTTTTCCTGTCTAAACAGTCACTGAAGAGCCCATCAGTGCTACATGTTCCAACCTGCTGGAGCAGCTGACCCGTGAGTGTTGCTAATAAAAAAAAAGAAATGTTAATAAATAAAATGACAGAAACTTGTACCTTTTGCACCTTTGCCCAGTGTCTTGATGTCAGCTGCTGATTTGCCCCATGTCAGGATATTCCCTTCGGAATCCCCTGTTAATACATCCCCAGTTAAACTGAACACGAAACACATGATGAACTTGGGCTTCTTATATTTCTGTAAGCAAAAAAAGCAAACACAAATAAAGCTATAATCATACAGCACACGTCAATATCTCAAATCCAGTATTAACATGATTTATTCATTATACCACAGCACTGGTGGGTTCTTTGTTTCTGGTTGCTCAGAAGGTGTCGATTAAGTAAAAGTAAAAACTAATGCTTGCTAGGGCAATGCATTCTTTTCATATAAAAAAAGTAAGCCATTCTGCTTATTACACAACAATCTGCCAACGATCACAGAGTTGAATTTATTAAAGACATGTACATTTCAGTAGTTTATGGCTACATTTAATGTTGTGGAACATCCAAGAGACAAGTTCCTGTTCTCAATTATGTTATAGCCACAATAAATAATTGTTCCCTTACCAGCCTTCCTCTCTAACTCACACTCTCACTCTTCATCTGATCTCTCTTTCTTGATTTTTTTCTCTCCCTCTCTGCATCTGTCTGTCTTTCTCACTTTCTCTCTCCCTCCCTCCACCCATCTGTCTCTCTTTCTCTCTCACGCTATGTCTGTCACTCCCCCCTTTCTCTCTCCCTCTATGTCTCTCTCTCTCCCTCTTTCTCTCTGTCTATCATAGTCTCTCTCCCCTTTCTCTGTCACTCTGTCTTTCTTGCTTTCTCTGTCCATCTCTCCACCCATCTGTCTCTCTCTCTCTCGCTCTCTCTCTCTTTCTTTATCACTCTATCTCTTTCTCTCTCCCCTTTCTCTGTCACTCTATCTCTTTCTTTCTCCCCTTTCTCTCTCACTCTATCTCTTTCTCTCTCTCCTTTCTGTCACTCTATCTCTTTCTCTCTCCCCTTTCTCTCTCACTCTGTGTCTTTCTCTCTGTCCCTTTCGTTCTGTCTGTCTCTCTTACCTTCTCTCTCTCCCTCTCTCTCTCTCTCTCTCTCTCTCTCTCTCACACACACACACACACACAGCCTGTCAACTTTCACAGAGAAAATGGAAAACGTAACTGCTACCGAGAACGCTTACAACTGAGACTCCCCCACAACTTCCCCACATCAATGATTAAGAATTACTTTCTTAAGCAACAACCGTTTTTTTATATCAGTCCTAAATTACATGGGACGTCTCTTGCACAATCCCGTGTTTGAGCTGTTACTATAGAAACCCGAATGTAATAAATTGAGTGTATTAACAAAAACATATTGTTCATGTTACAGCCAGAACTAGCTGTGATGTTATTTGCACATAACGCACACCTTCTGCCCAATCAGAGTCCAGCATTTGACTGGGCTGTGGTATGTATTTATATTAGCGGGGCTGTGAGTAAAATCACAGGTTTATATAATGTGCACATTCTAATAAGTTATAGTTATGCAAATACATATATGGCAGATACTCCAGATAAACAGATTAGAAAAGGGTTTTGACTGTTGATAGTTTTTCTCCACAAAGTTGTTTAATTAACGTTGACATAACTCTCTAGAGTGCTGACTACCAGTGAAAAGTAAAGCTGTTGCTACATGGGAAATTCTTCAGGACAGAGAGCTTCGTGAGAGAGTTTCTCAGTAATGTGGCAAGCTGCATTCTTGTGTCTCATTAGCTTAAAGAGAGTAAAAACGAGCGGACGGTGAGTGAAGGACCAAAGCCATTACAACGTTAAACATTACTACACGGTGAAAATGTCTGCCATTCTTTAATCCTTTATTACCGACGTGAATTGAAATCGACTTTTTCAATCAGTATAAACAAATATGTTATTTTAGGGCCGCAAATCTGACATAAAATGAGTCAGTACGCTGTTGGCTTTCAGAGTGAGATGTTTATACCTCTCTGTTGGGATAACAGATAGCATTTTAGTGGTTAATGTTAGATGAACAAGCACTTGGAACAGCTCAGAGAACAGAAATGGGTTTAATATCAGCATTTACTTTGAAGTAACTTTAATTTTTGTATTTTGTGAAACTTTTCTATGAATATATTGCCCCTAATATATAAGTGCTGGGTTTCTGCTTTCAGATGAGCCATTAAACACTACTGTGAACTGTGACGTGACAAAGAAATTCAATGCTGAATATGGACACCACAAAACAGATACAAATTCCATATAGTATAAGAGGAACACAAGACTTGTTATAAATAATAATACTGTTACAGCCAGTCACTTGCTTTAGATCGCATTACATCATTTTTTTTTTTTACCATTAATAACTTTCCTTTAACAGCACACGCTGTCATGTTTTAATCCTGAACTAGAATACATATAATGTAGCAGCACTCACGCCAAAGATGCCCTGCTTCTTGGTCAGTGTGCCAGCACTCAGAGTCCAGAAGTAAACATGAGACTTCCCACAAGTGATGATATTATTGGTGTCTGCAGGGTTGAACTCCACCGCGAACACAGTCTCATTAGTACTCTGGAATCATACACATAAATGTGAAACACAGTTAATCTAGAAATCTATATGTACAACAGTGTTGATGTGAAAATGGGACACGAAACAGAGCATCATGGAACAAAAAGGAGTTGTGTGTTTTCTATAGCTCCTAGTATTCACTTGCACAACGTTTCCCAGCATGACAAGCAATGCTTTCATGTCATGTAGTTATTTTTGGGTTCTCCATATGCTTTTGTTTGCTGTGATGTGCCTTTGTTCCCGTTTTAGTCCTTTCTCCGCCCCCGTTCCTTCACTGCTCTGTTACCTGATTGTGTTCACCAGTTCTGTGTTTGGCTCTAGATTATTCACAGCTCTAGCGATGGGAACTAGATCCAGCATGACTCAGAAGATGGCAAAAGAAAAATAAATGTAAGAATAAATGAGCAAATGAATGAATGGATGAATGGATGGATGGATGAATGAAAAATGTTTATAGAAAGTGGTAGTGCTTCATTTAAATTCATTAACAATGAAAGGCCAATGTTTTTATAGGCATGAGTAACGTCTCTCACAGCCCTGGTGTGGACTGAATATTGCATCTCTTCGACACTTGTTAATTTTTTTTTTTTTGTTGACGCATATTCTTTTGTTGCATGGAGACATTGTCAAAATGGCTTTTCAGCATTATTTCATAATGGCAACCTTTCAGTCTGCCCTCATATGACCTTAACATATGCTTTGGTACAATTATCCTTTATTACCAGCACAAATACTCTATACAGTAAATATGGAGCTGCTTGTTCCACCATGCGCAAAGAATACTCTAGAGGATGGAGTCTTTCCGTGAGAATCCATTTTCTTTTGGCTGGCTGGAGATTTCTCGTGCATTCAGGAAGGAGGTCTAATTAAACTGTCCATGTCACCGCTAACAACCTCTCTCGGAAGCTTCCGGCTGAATAGCTGCATAATTACAACCATTCCTCGCAAACGGATCTTCAACCCGAATCCGAACAAGATATCAAGGCTTGTATGTACACCCTGGTTCCACTGAGATACTAAATCACGTCTTCTCGCTTGTAAAAATCGCTCAGTGAGCAGGGAGATCAAGACAAATGGTTCCAATCTGCTGCACACACTCCCACACCTCCAACAGTAACTACTACAAAGAAAGCAGCTAAGAAAAATTAGCTCAATGAACACCCACTCCTTTAAACCCCCATACTCCCTCGCTCAATACCACGGCTTAAATATTTACGCCGTCGCCATGGCACCGGCAATGGAACAGTTGTTGCGGAAGTCAAGATCTCTGAGATGAAGTAGCCGAGAGATGTTTTTCGACATCCGTGCCAGAGATATGGACAGGAGTGAAAAAGAGAAGCTGAAAGCTGCTGTCTGCATGTTTAACTGACAAATTTACTAGTTCGGAAGAAAAAGTTGTTACACAAATGATAACATGATATGACAAAGAAAAAAAAATAAACACTCTTCTCTTAAAGTGAACTTTATTGATGACTAACAGGATTGAAATAAAAAAGTGTTGACATAAAAGCTAAGAGGGTGCTTGAGTTTTCCCTAAAGAGGTTCAGCACATTCCTTGAAAATAGCTGAAAGGTGATTATCTGAACACTTAATACAAAATACACGAAGCCGAGAATGTTATGTGGGTGTTGTCTTGGCATGTTCATACCTTTACTTCAACAATTTTGGTGTTTCTGTTCCAGTCCCAGACAGACAGCATGTGCTCATTGGAGTCATCAATCACACACAGAAACGTCCCAGCATCCTGTGCCAAGAACATTCAAACAATGAGTCCTGAGAGATGATCAAAATATTCACGTCCATCATCTCGCTGTGCCATATGTGCTATATGACTGCTACGCTATACGTACCGCGCTCGAGAAGGCCACGGATCCTACACCTCGCTCGAACGTACCCAGCCCAATCTGCTGCAGCGTTGTCAGTGTAGTGGAGTCCCAGATGTGGACGAACGGCTGTAAAGGCTGGTGAGAGGACACAGAGAAGAAATAAGCGTTCTGCAATACCAAGAACATTAAGAAACCGTTGCAGTTGTAGAGGGGGCAGATATAAAGGCAGTTGTAAAGGAAATTTATACAAGATACACAGGTGATGAACACGCTTATGGATGGCGAAGAGCTAGACAATGATACATTAAAACAGGACACAGCGGAGAATGATCAAGGCATGCGACATGTCATGAGTTTCGTGATCACGTGATGTGCAAGGACTGATGGGAATTGTTGTCAAGTGACCACAACAGCATTCAGTTGCCTCACTCCAAACTTACCTTGCCATCTTTATCCACACCTGCCGTCTGTCCGGATGCTATGAAGACTTTGTTTGGATGGACTGCTAGACTACAGCGCAAGAGAGATCACAAGGGATGTCAAATGATTAAAAATAAAAAATAAACAGAAAACTAGAAACAACATTGAGTTCCAGTAAAACTTTACTATGACCCAGTAAACTATTCATGAGAAATCATCAGTCTGATGCGGTAGATGCGCCTGAAGAGAGTATTTCCTGTTCAGTGATCGTTATCATTTACATCACTGGAATGATTTAAAGCATGAATTAAAATGCTAGCTGAAGCAGAAATATCCTGAGCATCGTCTTCAATCATGCTCGCTGCGCACCTAACTGCCTTCACTTTTCCTTGTGGACACCTTGACTTTCAGTCAGACGATAATTCATAAGATGAAACTATAGCTGAGGATTTGAGAAGCAGTAACTAGCAGGCTAACTCTTATCTATGTTAATGAGTAGTATGTGAGTTTTTGTGTTTAGTGGAAAGAGGACTGTTTACTAATCTGTCATCTAATTTACATTGCACAGATTTTAATCCATACTTCTAAGAAAGTACTAAAAAAAAAGTACTAAAGTAAATTGTTGTAAAAGTGATAGTGATCAAACTCTAGAAATCATCCATACCAATATTTATGATCAATAATAAAAAAACATAAAAAAGTTTATATTTATTGCTAATAATAATAAAAATACTAAAACAACAACAATAATAATAATAAAGATATATATTAAAAATATTTATTAGTCAGATTTCTGTGATGACTTGTTTGCTTTGGGTTTCATTCATTGACATGCTAGTCTATTTTCTCTTCTCAACAGATACTCTTGCTTCATCTCTACCTACGAGACCGATGCAGTGGCGCTTTAGTGCTTTGTCCAGTTTTCTCACCTCCTCATCTGTAGACTCTGCTCAGATAGATACGGTTTTAGCTATCAGCCTAAAACTGATAACAAGTGTGTCATCTCATTAATCGCAAACTAGCCAAGCCGAGTCTCTGCTATACCTCGGTGCAACTGTCATTTTAATAATCACAGAACAACTTCGAGTTTGCTGTCTCCACTAAGCTATGTTGGATTGCATGGTGTAGATTTCCTTTTCTTTTTCTAAACTGTATTAGTTTATATACGAACATTCTCAATACATTTTACAAAATTGATGTTATAGTCAAAAATTAAATAAAAATTGAGCCTTAAAAAACACCCATATGTTAGTGTATGGTATGTATTCCTCACTATACACATTTCTTCATATAGGTTAGCTCGATACCTCGTAACTTTGTAAAAGCCTCCAAAAACACCTTGCAGACGTCATAAAACTCAGAAACTCATTTCATCTTTACATATGTGAGTTTCCCAGGAGCCAAATTTGATCTAAAGGTTTTCAGCCAGTGTCCATTTAAAGGCCTTAAAGATTCATTTTAACAGTAAGCTCTGTTTATTACATCTAATTTAAGCAAGATGTGAATATTTACTTACATTAGTAATGTATTTAGAAGTTTAGAAGTAATTAGAAGTTAGAGTATATACTCACCATCGCACGCAGTCCGTGTGTTTACGGTAATAGCGCTGCGTTCGTCTATTGACGTGATAAAGAACTACTACACAGGCTATAAAATACACTGCCTCTCCTGACGGAAGCGTGTACAAGTTCCCCCTACAGTCACGTCCTCGATATCCATAGCTAGAAGTACAGGTCAAGGACTTTCATTTGGATTAAAATGTAGTGGAAATTTCATATATGAAACAAAACAAATTCTGAAGATGGCCCTTGATCATAATTGAAAATGGATACACCCAGTCCAGTTCCAGCTTCTCAGAAGGAAGGTCCATCTTAAGTTCTTCATAGTTCTGGATGTTTGAGGGGATGTACATGGTGATCGGCCGTCCACGGATGAACATTTTGATCGACTGGCCTAGGATCCAATTGAACAGGGCAAAGGTCACATGAAACTCTGACATTCAATTCACTTTTACTTGTATAGTGCTTTTAACAATGCTACACTATATTGCCAAAAGTTTTGGGATGTCTGTCTTTACATGCACATTAATGTAATGTGGAGTTGTTCTGCCCTTTGCAGCTATAACAGTTTCAACTCTTCTGAGAAGGCTTTCCACAAGGTTTAGGAGTGTGTTAATGGGTATTTTTGACCATTCCACTAGAAGAGCATTTGTGAGGTCAGGCACTGATGTTGGACGAGAAGGCCTAGCTCTGTGAACATCATGGGATTAATCTACATTTTTATATTCTTACAAACCACCTGAACTTTTTCTTTCTCTAGTGATCCGGCTTTCTATAGTAATATAGTGTATTAAAGTCATAACCTATTACATGAAGGCTATACAGTCCATTATGCCGTCTATTATACCATCTATTATACTGTCTATTATACTGTCTATTATACTGTCTATTATATTATGTCGTTCCGAGAGATTTATATGCAGCACAACACTACACTGTGTCACTCTGTGTCCGTAATGCACTATTCCAGTTTGTGATAGTGTGTTACGTTGAAATCGTCATTACAGTAGAGTTAGTGACATCATCAGCAGACATGACAAAGAATACAGTGCCTCATGAATATAACTTTTGGCTTGAAATATGAATATGAATGCTGATATTCAGCATAGCAGGCACTACTGCTTGAGCAATAAATCCAGCAAGACAACAGATTAGTTGAAAATTCTTTTTGTTAGTTGAGGTTCTGATGTTCAGGCACATTATACACAGTGTAGGAAATGACATGTATACATGTATATGAAATATTTTAAAAGCATTTAAAGGCTACCTGATTTGTGTTTGGTGAAAAACAGAAAGCCAGTCACGAGGGATGACTTCATACATTAACAGCATTTAGCAGATGCTCTTATCCAGAGCAACTCATGTTTATCTCATTCTAGACAGCGGAGTAGTTGAGTTTTTTATTTGCATTGTTACCCTAGTATTAATATCTTAATATACTTTGAATATAGCTTTGAAAATAGTGATCCTACTACATTATCAAACAGAATTACAAAACAAAATGTCAGCTAGATTGTTCCAGCTTAGATAAAGCGTGACCAGATTTTTGTGACTCTAATCTTCTTTAAAATCCATCTGGGTTTGATCGTCTTCCCTCTGCCAAGACACACACCAAGCTAGTTAAACTGGCAGAGTTTCTTTTTGAACTTTTCCAGACAGTAGATTATTAACACTCAGACTCCCGAGTACTGATGTCTGGTAGTAGTTTGTCCCTTTCGTTCGATTTTGTAGGAATACTTCCTTGTGTGCACCATGTGATTGCAAAATCATCGGTATGTTTTCTTGGCATCTCCCTCGTTGCTTGTTAACTAGTTCTGCTTCACTACATTCATCTAGGACAGCTGCATGCACTTCCTTTCTATACAAGTAGTGATGTGGGAGTTCCAGACATAGTGATTTGAATATGTACAGAAATAGAAAAATTACAGTATTCTCTATTATAGCAACATGCACTGAGTTATTGATGAATGTTAATGCTACAGCGTGATACTGCAAACTATCCAAGCCTTTGGTCCACCGGTGCTTCTGGCTGCTCCATACTGGTCCTAAATCTGTGTATAATTGTAAACTGCAGAGCAGAGACACCTACCCTGTGTTCCCCTTCTCGAACCCTGGGATCCTGAAAGAAAGAAATACACAAATAAACACGACTAAGTCTGTAGATCCATCAGCCACCTGATTTCAGCCACAAACCAGATTTTTCTCCAGCAATTTCCCCTGACACAGCCTTCCTCAATTCACAGAGAAAAAAAGAATTCGGTTTCAACCGCAATGCTTATTGACCTGTTTAAGAAATCGGGGCATCTGTGTCCAGTGCAATGTTATGACAATACAAAATGAAAAGCCAAAAACCGCTCTCACACTTGGCAGCGTCGGCTAGCTTTGAGTCAGCCTGTTGAAGCTAATTGGTTTGGATGGATCACAGAATACATGGCATTTTACAGCCGTTTGCAAAAAGGAAGTCAAGTACAGAAAAGAGATTTTGCAAATAATCCCAGGACTCATGGGTTGTTAGCGTGCTGTTTTCTCACACTGTTAATGACAGCCACAAAAACGACCGGCTTAATCCAAGCCTAAAAATGAGTTTTCAGTTAAAAAAAAACAATCCAGAATCCCTATAAATAGTTGCAATAATTGCCATAATCCTAAACGGTCCTCAACGTAGCTGGAAAAAAACTAGTCAATGTTTTCACAGGCATTTGATAAGGAATCCAATAAAAACATCAGTCCTGGGTTTAAAAAAATAAAACATTTCCTGGTTCACTGACTTTTTATTTATTTCAGAATTCAGGCAACAGACATACCGAGATGACCTGATGCATTCGAAAATAGTGAGGAGAAACAAAAAAAATTTTTTCCCATGTGATTTTAGTTCTTGTGGCAGAGGAAAGGAGGCATTTATCATTGCTGTCAGAGAGTTTAGAGTCGTGTGGTAATGCAACTAACCGCGCTGAGTGAACTTCCAGCCGGAGCACAGAGCACTAACAAGCTCTCCTGTGTCTGTGTGGAAGTGTGTATACGCACACGTGTCTATGTCTACACTTCTTTTCCCCATGGGAATAATGGGAAATAAAAAGACAAAAAAAGGTGCAACTGTTATTGTTATTTTCTCTTTTACGTTGAAAAAACGTGGCTATATCTCGTAAGCAGTTTCTTTCAGAGCAAATTAATACTCCCTGGTGTTTTTTTTTTTTTTAAAGCATTGCCAAGATTGCCAACTTTTTACTCCTAAAGATGAGATATGAGCGATTCCTGTTCAAGAGTTCAAGAATTTTCAACAGCAAACGACGTGAAAAGTTTTCATTTTATTGTTTTCATTGTAGCGCAGCATTAAGATTTAAAACACTAGTGGAGGACTGCGTCTGCTCTGTATTTTTTAAAACCATTTCCTTTGTTTGATTTGCCAAGGAACACTGCTGTGAAAAATTCGTTTGGGGCTGATATATCACTCAAAGAAATATGTACTCCGTTTGTGTGAACGATGACCAGGGTGAATCAGTTCTTTTTTCAACCACAATTTCTCATTTAAGTAGGGAGGTTGGTATATTTTTCCCCACAGACACATATTAATGTTTCACTTTGTGTGTATACTATGTGTGGATGTTTGGAATGGATTTGATTGCAGATTGGATCGGGACCCAAGCGGGCAAACAAGTGCGTCTATGTTTCACCGCAGTGTTTATGAGAATGTGAGGGAAAAAGATGTTTTATTACCTGTGCTGGAGAGGAGGTCTTTCGCTCGCCTATTAAAAAGAAAGAAGCAAACAGGAAGAGAAAAAAAACAAAAAAACAAAAAAGGAATACTGTCAGTGGTCCATGGAAATTTTTCAGTTGTGCAATATGACTTGTACGTCGTTAAAAAAATAAAAGGCTGTGGGAATCTCTTATTTCATGTCACCACTCATCAAAATCCAAAAGCCTTGAGGCAACATGATATTTGCAACGACTGAGATAAAGAAAATGATCTAAAGTTACTTATTAGTTAGTTATGCTTACGTCTAGACCTAGTTCACTTTGGCATCTTTTTAAATCCATGAGTAAACTGGAGGTTTTCAGCAAATTCCTTTTCACTAACATTAGTTTTGATCCAGAAATAAAACCTTATTATTTTTATTTAGCCTCTTTTCACCCCCATTTTGTTTTTTGTAAGCATGTAGCCTGCAGTTATAACAGCTGGATGAATTCACTTATAAACAATAAGAGAAAAAAGGCTTGTTTTTCCATAATGGTTATAATTAAAATCCCACATTCTCAGTGCGAGGTCAGGAACCGATTTTCTTCATGAGTGCACGTTATCAGAATTCTCGCCATAGTTTATTGAATAGTTCCACCACAACATCCATCAGACGTTTTACAAAGCAGGGAGTTCAGCGCTAAAGAACGTGATTATAGCCCATCGGTTTACTGACAAACATACAAAATAGCTGGGTTTGTATAATCCAGGCCTGTTTCTTTCAGAGCAACGTGAAGCTATCTTGGTTTTTCCAAAGCACTGCCAAGAGGACCTGCTATTACCCTGAGGCTAATTACAGTACTTGGAAATGGTCCATGTTTGTAAAAGAAACAGTCGATGATGAAAGAGGAGCGTAAACCCACTCACCCCTCTAGACTGGGAGATCTGGTCAGCAGGTTGGTAGACGATGCTGCTTTTTTGGGCATTCGCTGTTTGGTTTTGTCCTGCATGTCCTTTACCACTTTATCACTGTTCCTCCGCTCCCTAGACACAACAAGAGTCTATGTGACACCTGATTGAAGGGGCAGGAGTCATTTCTGACATCACTACAGCTAGGTGCATTCTCAAAGGATTTAGATTTAAAGCATTAAATAAATCTGAAAGGAATTTATTTCAAAGCACAAGAAATCAATCCAACACACACACACACACGGACCACACACAAGCAATCAAAACACTAGAGTGCTCATGGCGTAAAACATTCCCTCTGACACAAAAGACGAGCTTAACATTGACAAGCCTGTGCTCTGTTTCAGTAAACGTAGGTGTGTTTGAACACACTTAATGCGGTGTGTGTGTGGGTGAGTAAATTTGAACGGTTGTTTCCTCTGACACACACCCCATTTCCTGTTCCTTTAAGACACGTACAGTCTCCAATGTAAGAAATACGAAACAGGAAACAACACAGCTCCTGGCCAAACAGGGAAGTGAAACTTTGTTGATGGAGCATCGACTCCTGTCCATCAAAATGTTATTTGGTTTTAAACGAAACTTAAAATGTTCCTATACAAATCATGCCGTAACAATTATTACGGCCGAGTTTGTCTTACAGATGGAGCTAAACAAACTACACTGCAGTGTACAGTCTGCACACGTTAAAGCTGTGAGGGTTGATTATCTGATGCCTTTAATGCTTTTAGAGACATGTATAGAGATATGCATCGGCGTGTTTTCATTCCTTTCTTCTTTTTTCTTCTGATACACCCATAATACACTGCCTGCTCCGCATCACCTTGTTTGACCTCTCTATTTATCGTCTCTGTCCCATTGTACTTTTGCACTGTGGAGTGATGAGCTCACCTGCTCTATGTTCTCTAGCTAACTCTCGATCTGCCCTGCGGCGTCACTCGCCACCGAGATCTCAAACAGTCACATTTTCCACTAATTCTTCACACACTCACACATCTCTCAACGCTGCGACTGAGCCAAGACTTGTATCATTCATCTGCACATTCCTCATCATAAACGGTCTTGGAGCTGGTTGTTGAAGAAATCTAGCGGCGAGCTGTCTTAAAAATCTGATTACACGACATACTGAAGTGCATGCAAGCTTATATGAGCTTTAAAGCTAACATTCCTCCTTTATTTACTGTGCATGATGCTAAAAAGTACTTGTTCTGTGTAAATGTGTAAGCTTTCCCAGGAAGAATAATTACAGAGCATTGTTTTGGGTGAAACACACATGCTTTCTTTCGTTCTTGAAAGACCATTCCTGCACACACACACACACACACACGATTTCAAATGTGCTGACAGAAAGATTACCCAGAAACACAAGGCAGGAAATACAATCAAAGAACAGATCAAACACGGTCGATTAGATAAGTTAAAGGTGTGATTGGGTTAGCGTGCAATCATTCCCAAAGTGTGTTCAGGTTCTACAAAAGTTTACACCACTTTTGCAGAAACCAGTCCAAGATGCAAATGCTGCTGCAAACTCATTGTCTCACAGGCAAAACTGCAGATGTGGGATAAGTGTTTATTCAGCCAAACAGCTACACTATAAACACTCCACCGATCGCTTCCTTCCTCTGACCAATTTAGACCTGAGCAGTGACCTCACTTGCTTTATATGCTACAGTAAACTTTCAGTCTAACCTGCGGCACGGCTCGTCGTGCGTGTGAAACGCTACCGATCCTAGTCACATTTTCCACTTGGCCTAATTCTTCATGCACATCGCTCTACACTACAGTGAAGCCAAAAACCATCCCTCTCACTCCACCTTGAACGGCTTATCATAAACAACTTTAAAGCTGGCAGTAAGCACTGGCATCATCTCTACTAAGACCTAATGCCAAGCAATATAATATGTTATTATGTGATATATTCACATGCATGAAATATTTCGGTGCTTTTATTTATTTACTTTTTTTTAATTGACACAAAATCGAACTATTTTCTCAAGATTGGATGGATTTCGAAAGGAAAAGTGAGCTCATATTTGACGCTATATGTGAATATGTGTGAGAAGACACACATCTACCTCTGAAATACTGCTTTCAAACTGAAGAAAATTTTAAGCTGGAAAGTTTTTAATAAACATCTTAGAATTGTCTTAACTTTATAACTCCAAGGTTTCAATTTAGCACATTCTTTAACCAACATAAAGAGACTTGCAATTTGGCTTTCACTATATTTAACCTCGCTCATATATAGTAACAGGCCTGCACTAAAAAAGGGCTTAGCTTAGTACTAATCCCCAACCCTGGCCCCAGACTCTAAATATAATTCGATTTGTCTTTAACACCCCTCGACGCAGTTTACTGTTTGTGCCCCCAAAGTAGCAATAGTTGCATCTTGGGAAAAAAAAGGACGCATTTGGAGGTATTAATAATTAGAGCAGTAGTGCAGGTAATAAAGTTAGAATTTGAACCAAGCCAAAGCAGGAAGTTCATGCGCGGATGAAAAGAGACTGGTTTGATGGGTGGTTAAACGCACAGCAATTTCTTCTCGCCCTCCAGAATAGGAGAAAGAGCTCCGCTGTGTGTAGGCTCTTTAGGTGGCGCTGGAGAACTGGAAGTTGGAGTCTGAGGAGCCGAGCCTTGGCTTTCTTCACTGCTTTTGCTGTGTTGTTTTTGGAGGTTTTTGATCGTTGTGCGCTGGATGGTCTCCTCCACTTTATACTGCCAGATTTTATCCTTCTCTTCGCTGTCTTCTTCCTCCTGACTCTCCTGCTGGGCTTTGTGCAGTGCCTTTTCCGTGAGAGAGACGCTTTCGGGAAGCGCGTCCTCCAGAGAAAGACTCTTGGAGGCCCTGGTGAGGGCCAAAGGCGTTCTCTCAGGCTCAGGGTTCCAGGGTTCAGTTTGTGTGGCTTTTTCAATAGTGCCTGTTTTCAGGCTGGGGATAGAGTGAGCTCTACTGCTCTCTCCGTTTTCAGCTGAGTTTGAGACGTGGCTGAAGACACACACACAATCAAGATGAATACAAGCAATAAACCATTGTTTTTTACACTGAAGATCATCTCTCTTAAGGGCTGTAGCCCTTGCATTCGATTAAGACCCAAAGTAATAACAGAAAACTGAGTATCATTGCAAAGAAAAATCTATTTAGTACTTGTTCTAAGTTAACTGCACTTCAGTAGCATATATTAACCGTTTAAAATCTTTACCCTGAAGAGAAATATAATTTAGGTACACCAATATGAACTACAGTACTTTGGAAAAACATCAGAATCTTTTCAGAAACTATTTTCAACACTGACTGCTACTCCAAATTAAAGTCCTAATGTTCTTACAAGCCAAGCAATTCTAAAACAGAAATGTTGCTCAGTTGTCCCAAGGTCGGAGTGTGCCAAATACTGTTGTGTTCATTGTTTGTTGTGTTAAACGTGTGGGTGGGAAGACTGCATTTCTCACAACTTGAGGAACTTGTATCTCCAGGGAGGCATTACAGAAAGAAGCTTTGTCATATCCCGTCTGTAGATCAGCCGAAACATGCAAAGTGATTTCATCTCTCTTGCAATGAATATACTGTACATTTAAAGGTTTATTTTGCATCTCAAAGTATAATGATGATCAGAACTACATGCAGGTTCTCCAATCTGTATTCTGTAATCAACAACTTATAACAGCTTATAATAACATTATGATACGGTTCGAAAAGTACGCAGATGCACCCGAGCTTATACCTTTCGGATGTGTGGTGCAGTCCGTCCAGAGAACTGGTGGAGTGTCTGTAGGTTTTGGAGAAGCCATCAACGCAAAACGACTGATTCAACACCCGAGCTGAACCTGGGTTCACTGTAAGAACAGACACACAGGTGCTTTATATAGTCTAAACGTCAGATTCATGTTAAACTAGTACTAATAATGTAAAATTAAAGAAAACGTCACTAATAAGTGAAATGTCACAAAAAACTTTCTTGATTCATAAAATAAATGAACATCTTGGAAGTACTTACTAGCAATTAGCTGCTGCTTCAGTAGTGGGATCTGTTGGTCATGGAGGCGGAGCTTACGCAGTGCGTCGGCCAATGACGATTTGAGCAGTGTGATCTCATCTTCCTGTGCCTGCAGCCGCACTTCCATAAGTGAGAGCCTGTCTGGAAACTCTGTGCTGCTTCCAGCCGACACATCATCTGTATACACACACACACACACACACACACACACACACAAAAACAATCAGCACCTGGTCACGTTAAATCATTGTTATGAACGTTATATAGCTTTCAGAGAACACAGGCATAGTCATACTTAATAATAATAATAATTCAGTGCTCTATGATGGTTTGGGACACCAGATGCAGAACAATAAACATGACAAAAAACAGCCACTGCTAATGTCATTAACTGCAATACGGACAGGACACACCATCTGTACAGAATTACAGCCGAAGAAAATGTGAGACCACAAACGCAAAGTTACAGCTGATTCATGTATCACACACTTTGCATATATTAGGAAAGCAGAAAGAGAATTCCCACGCCTAAGCCACGTTTCACTATGTCCCACTAAAACCTGCATAAAAGATTATGTAGGAGGATGAGTAATTTGCCCTGCCAGCATCAAGAAATAATCACATTATGTATCTAGGCTACCAGTTGTTTATTCGGGTACCCAGTAGACAGACAGGTTTAAATAATGGTCACCAGTTTTTTTTTTATTTAACTTCAGTCATGCACCAAGCAGAAACAGAAAAACTTCTACTGAGCTTCTGCTTAATATAACTGCTTAAACATTACACAATCTAATATATCTCACAGTGGCAAAAAAGCACCTTGTTGTTGTATCCTGATCTATTTTCATACACCTTTTTAAATGTGTGACACCTGATGCACTACGTACATATGCAAACTAAGGATGTGGTCTAGAGTTTTGGTACAAGCTGCACTATTTGGCCTGAGAGCTCACTAATGCTCTTTTGAGCACATATCCATATACATATACACACTCCAAAATCTAGCAGAAAGCTTTCTCTAACATGTGGAGGTTGCTATAACATCAACGGTGGACTAAATCTGTGTTAATGCCATGGGTTGAAATGGAAATTGTCCATTTAAGATGGGTGATTTATGGGTGATGATGGGTGATTTGTCCATTTAAGTCAGGTGTATATAACCAAATAACAGTGTTTTTTTTAACATTAAATAATGACATTAATATAATTTCATCAATTAAAACCTTTAGTTTTTAGTCCTTGAGCACATTTGTCAATTCTAGTCATCTCTCCAGCTCTCACGACACAGCTACCAACCAACTCTGAGACGTTTAGCTAGTCACCACATCATGTGATATTAGCCCACGATTGCCTAAAATCACAATGATTGACAGCAGATACTCCGAGAGTATGACCAGTTTTGCTCTCTTGTATTCCTGGCAATGGATGGCTGTGGCAATGTTTGGATTTAAACTGGCTTTTTTTTTTTTTACTCTGCATTTTTCTTCAGCTACTTTGGGGCCAATAGGCCTGAAGGTAATTGTGGGTTGAACAAATGACAATAAAATCTTAGTGCACTCCTACTACAAGTACAAGATTTCTATTCAGTTACAGCAACCTGATATGCTTGTACCTGTTACAGCAAGTAGCATGATTTAACATGGCTGTAAATTAGGCTTTTCTGTGTGCTAATCAGTGTATGAGAACTACAAAAATCTGGCATAAGGTCACAATTTGACTAACCAAATATCCAGTGTCTCTTATTACCATTTATAGCCACAGAAATGGGAATCAATCTTTTATTAAAGAATCCAGTTCATTAACACGCTGCCTCTGTAATCAACTGCAACTTGCTAGCTAGCATTAGTTAACTAGAAAAGGTTGTCAGATCTGTGTGACTGACAAAAACCAGTCCAATGCTGGACAACAGAGCAAACCCAATACTGAAATGTAAAATCTTACTATTTGTATTTAATATGCATTTACTACAGTACACTTATTCGAGCTTTATTTCTACAGGTATATCATTTCACCTGTATATTCACTGTATTCCAAATATAACCACAGCGCACATCAACTACATGTTTACTATTTTCGACTGGTGTAATTAACCATGCAATCTTCCTGGAAACCCTGGCAGCCCAAAGGGGCTATTGACAGAAACTGTTAACAAGCTGTGGCGAAACTCTCCACAGAAAATTGTGTCACAATTACAAATACCAAGCCCAATCTTTTTATTTCCCCCAGGTGTGGTGTGATTAATCATATAAATGAACTAACTAAAATGTCCTCTACAACCTTTACACTGCTTTTCTAAATCCAATATGAACTGCTACACTCGACACGCCCTGCTTCTAACAGACTCATTCCATAGATGTTTCTATTGTCCTCTGGCCTTGTAGTGACAGAACGTCCGCCAGACTGACTGATGAGTCTGCTCGAGAAGTGGTTGAACAGATGGATTGACATGTTTTACCAGAACGTTTCCGAACTAGAATCCTTATTAAACCCCTGAAATTTCAGCCCTGGTATTTATGAGCTGAGACAGAGAACCGGTTTCTGGACCAGAAGCACGTCTGCCTTCTATTCACAAAAGGCTCTTTGAAAATGTGGGAGGCTTCATTCTACACCGCCTGAGCCAGAACTCATGAAATCCCTCAATTTATTACAATAAGCAGCTGACTTACTCAATTACACCAGCAAAAGTGGTTTGAAAAAACGCTAATTTTAACCTAAATGATCTTTTTATGCCCACATTTCTGACCTTATTTAAGACCACAACATGTAAAGGTCATTAGACTATTCAACTGGAAGCCTTTGAAGAGGCTGTCACAAATGGAGAGTCGGTCAACTTGGACTGGATTTCTGAGTCTCCTACCCTAAAACCTATAAAAAGAAAGCTTATTACTTTCTTTAAAAATAGTTTTATGACTATTAACACGACTAAACAGTAGAAAAAATGCCTTCCTCATGGATCACTGAAGCTGAAGCAGAAACTTTACTTGCAGTAGACAAGAATTAAAGTACCTCATGCATGTCAAAGCATTGAGCAGAGGTCCTACGAAATCCCACCTCGATGGTCTGAAAACTTTCTCTTAATTGCAGTATAAAGTTTACAGCAGTTGTAGCTCCGTGGTTAAGGCTCTGTGGTTGAGTTCAAATTCTAGGACTTCTGATCCCTTAACCCTGAGCTGCTCAGCTCAGGAACTACGTTTCTACATAAAACTATCTGACAAACAAATACATGTGGATGTAAATGTAAGCACCATGCATTGACTCTTGCTGACATTTACAGTACAACTCAAAGTATGGCATCTGCTCACTTTGCAGTTAACATGTTATTGCTTACAGAAGCGTCACAATGCATTGTCAAAAGACAATGACATCATGTGCAATGCCAGCATACAAGAACAAACATGTGATAATCCAAAACCGCTACTTTCTACTATGATTTACAGGGCTGACTAACATTTGCAAGAGTGTCTGGTATGTTTCAGGAAAAGACGTTGCCCAAAACCGCATACTTTCACAGAAAGGGGAAATTTGACTGAAATGGCAGATGACCAGATAGCAAACCTTCAGTAAATCCTTTACCGTTTGTATTTAATGTGAATTTTGCTACAGTTACCAAAGCTTTATTTCTACAGATACATAATTTCACCTTTGAGTTACAACCACAGCGACTACGCATTTACTGACTGAAAAAAGTACAGATCACCCTGTCACTTTTGAAAAACAATAGTTTCTCCAATAGATGTGGCCAAGAACCGCATACTTTCACAGAAAGGGGAAATTTGACTGACAGATGACTAAACAGACCTTTGAGTGTTTACACAGTTGGAAATTCATCTGGTTTAATCAACGCGAACAGCTTTAAACATCACGTTTTAAAGACAGGATCTGTCAACTTGTTTCCTTGCTGAAACCTGGTGTTACGAGAGTCAGCCAGATTGTGATCTTTATTAAGATTATCAGAGTTTTAGCCAGCATGCTATGTATCCTGTACACTTTGGTCAATTAGCAATAATATTAGCACTAATAATAATAATAATAGTCGTGTTTAAAGTGAATGCAGGTTATGAGGAAATATGTCCTTTCCAAATAAACCTGGAGATTTAGCCTACTTCTGCTTCTGTGTAAAAACCCCAAATACAGAAGCTGAGACATTTTGGGCTGATACGAGAGATAAGATTTGTGAGTGAATACAGTTCCTTTTTATTAGTGGGCACTTAAAAGGGAACCATAAAAAAAAAAAAAACACGAACAAAGGAAGTGTCCTATTTAATGCACCCTCCTTCTTTCATTAGGACAAAAGTGTAGCTGATTCAAACGTTATAATGGATGAAAACGTTTGTGGTCGAAATGGCGAAAGAAACACAAAGACACACAAGACACAAGAGCTGCTGGGGCAAGTTGCCTCATGATCATCTCACATAAAAATAATAGTTGAGGACATGCCTTCCTTTTAATAAAAGGTTTACAGTTCAGTTGCTAGACGTTTCTCGAGCCATAATGAGCACTAGTCCATGAACTTACCTGTCTGTTCCAGCCCACTTACTGGATTCTACTAAAATGTGCCATTATGGAATATTCATTTCTTTCTCTTACAGTCACATGACCACAAAATTAGATCAGTTTGTCCAGCTGTGTCGTTCTCAATGTTAGCCATTACATGTTAAACAGTGTGTACAGCTCCTTTAAGAGGTATGCTGGATGTGCACTTCTAGGCACATCGGGAACCAATTAGCAATTTGTCTTCATCTGGATCCTCTTTTCACCCTCACTTATTTGGCCGCTGACGGTTTCATGACATGTGTAAGGTCATGACATTCACATGAAAAAGACTTGAACCAGGAATTTTCTCTGGCCTTCTCTTTCAGTCCCTATCACTTCCCATTCCATCCTCCTACGTGTGTACTCTGCAAACACTGCAACTGTACTACAGACGGGTGCAGAGTGATAAACTATTTGGATTTAATAGCAATTCAGCCCACATACCCTGTATTTCCTGCTTGGCGTTTGATGCACAAAAGCCTTTGATAAGTGAACTTGCAAGTTTCAGATTGCCAGCAACAGAAAACAGTGAAAAAATTTTTTTTACCACCAGATTTCTGTCTTTACTATGCAGATATGATAGGTCGAATGTACACACTGTAGATGAGATCTCTCTCTCTCTCTCTCTCTCTCTCTCTCTCTCTCTACTTTTCTCTCTCTCTCTCTCTTCACACAAACATGGTTGTCATACAGAAATGGGTTGATGTAACGTGCCTTTAATAACTTTTTTCGTAAATACCATACCAAGCAGCAATAACACATCAAACGACAAAAAATAAAAGAATGAAATGACAAGATTTACATTTACATTTGATTTCAGTGGAATCAGTGTTTCAGGGACTCAGTCCAGGCTGAAAGATAAATAAGATTAGCTGATGAGTGATAGCTCTGGTATGTGAGAGGCAAAGCCACATTCTGCGTCACACTTTTTCAGAATATCTCTCTTCATTACCGAGTCCGGTCACTCGAGGTCTTCCGACTAAAATGCCGCTTTGTTGCTGGAGACTTGATTTTTGTCTGAACCACAAATTTTCTGGCATTAAAGCATTCTCTGGATGATAGCTCGAGTTACAGCCTTTCTGCAGTTTTACGCTCACATGACAATCTTGTTTATCGAGTTTGCAAAGAGTAATTCGTCCAAGTGCTACTTTAAACTGCACGGCCACATCAAGACAGTTTCCACGAAAATTTGCATGCATTGCATTGGCATACTTAAAATCAGTGAATTTAGTAGAACAGTGGAAGAAAAGGAGCATGACTTTTGTCACTGGGGGAAAATGAACTAGTTGGACGTTGTGTGTATTTTAATGCCATTTAATGATGTCTGTTTAATGTGATGTCTGAACCCAAACTGCATATTACTGAGCCCCTGGGCAGAAACATCAACTTTAATTCTCACTAAATGAGCTCATCTATCTATCTGTTTTCACTTTCAGTTACGGATGCTTAACAGCAACCTGCACTACTTTATTAAAAGGGACATATTGCATTCCTATATTGTTTTCATTTTATGGTCATTCTTTCAAACGAGGCTACACGGTTATAAAAAGGAATCGAGCAGTGGGAAACGATGAGGGTTTTTGCGCTGTTGATTCCATGCAGTTAACAGATGAACAATTTCCACTAATACTGTTATGCTGGTCTACCATTAAACTGTCAGACTGTGGATCCACACATTCCTCACTGCTGTTTCTAAAGATCTTGCCTGTTAGTGTAGTTAATGGATAAGATCAATAACTGAGTAATAAACGTGAACGGTAAAGCAGAGGTTTTTTAGAATACACAAATCTATCTGTACAGTACATTCTAGTGTAATACAGTCATAACATCCTTGAGATACTTGTTTTTGGCAGGAGATATAAATCATTGCATGCTAAGCAATATTCAGATTCCATCTGGTGTGGAGGAATGTGGCTTAATGTGCACTGCATATAAAGTGCCTTCACATGCATGCTCATGCTTTCCTACTATCATCAATGCATTCATTTTTTTTGTTTTTCTATGTTCTATAAGCAAACTGTATGTTTTTTCTGAGGTTTTGTAATAACAATGCTCAGCTATCATATACTGTACAGAAATGCTAAAATCATCATCATTTCTACTATTTACAATCTGCTTTTAGTGACAAACAAGTTTAAGCCCTATTCAGACAGGATTAACTTACACAGGGAGGTCATTTCTTGTACAATTCTCCTCCCTTGAGAAATGTCCAGCCCAAATGAAATTTTCAACTCATTTTACTCTCCTAGATAAGAAATAAACATGAACCACATAACAAGCGCATATATTCTTGTCATCCTATTCCATAACCATGGGCATTAATATAGAGTTGTTCTTCTGGAAGACTTTTTCAGAGATTTTGAAACATGGCTGTGGGGATCAGCGACAAGAGCATGAGTGAGCTTAGTCTAGTCTAGAAGGCCAGACTCCACTTCACTGGGTGTTCACTGGGTTAGAGGTCAGGCTTCTCTACAGGATACTCAAGTTCTTCCACTCCAACTTTGGCAAGCCATATATTTATGAACCTCAATTTGTGCTTAGGGGCATTGTCATGCTGGAACTGGTTTAGGCCCCATAGTTCATGTTAAGGGCAATCTTAAAGTTACAGAATACAAATAGACAATCATGTACCTTGAACTTTGTGGCAACAGCTTGGTTAGACCTTTATAGAGGTGCAATGGTCAAGTGTCACACGTTTGTGACCATATAGTGTGCTTGATTCTGCAGGCAGATGATGGCTCTTGCATTGATGTAAAAATGTGTTTTTTGACTGCATACTACATATTCACTTGTTATTTTTTTCTGTTTGTTCCTATCTCTAGCTATAACCAAATGAGTGATGCAAAATCGTTAGTATTTCAGTTGCTCTGTGTTGAATAACTTCGTCTCTATAGTCCTACTCTCTTTACTGCTAGACGGAAAAAGGAAATGATGTAAATCAGAAGAAAGAGCCTCAGCGTGGAAGCAAAGTAAACAGACCAGTATTATGACAAACTACGACTTTCCATTCATATATATACAAGTTGCAATATCATGAATACAGTTTCTCTGCATAAATAATAACAATTAAAATAATAGGTAAAATTTTTTTTAAAGGAAATGCATAGAAAAAGGAATTGTACATTATGAGGTTTAACAAAGAAAAAAAACACAATAATTTGTATAAAATATGTGTCTGTACTTTGTAAATGTCAATAGATTCAGAGAGTCTTATCGGACTTGACACTTTATTTAGATTTTATTCTTTTTTTTCTCAGCAACATGACATGTCAGACTGTTTGAAGCTGCTATAATGTAAACGATTAAGCAGAACCTCGAAAGTTTCATGGACATTTCTCAACATTAAATTTACTCATAAGTACATTTCAGTGACGGGCCGTGCATTTCACACCTAGGCCTTCACTGGTGTCCTTCCTGAATTAATCCACCTCTATACCATCATGACACCACGGCAATAGATTCTAATCAACCGTTAAATAAAAAGTAAAAAAGAAATTAGTCTACAGTATTTCACACCTCACAAGGAATAGTCAATTTTATTATGGTTACTTTTCTCAAAAAAGTCATTCTTGATGACGTATGCAGCAAACTGCAATCTCCGGAGGACGCGGCATCCGAAATGAGACGCAGCGAATATAGAAACAATGTATATGTGTGGTTTGCTGCCTCTGACTACTCCAACTATCCAATCAAAGGACGGGAAATTGTTGACGTAATCGTATGCCTGCTACATGGCCCCAGTGATGCCAAGTCGAAATCTGATTGGTTAATGGAATAATTTCATTGCTACTTGTTTTAAGCTACAGACGCCTGCACTATTGATTCTGGAGGCCTTAAGGCAAGATTTCTTTTACTCTGGCAGCACATGATGTCAGCCACTGGCTGAAATATGATTGGATAAATACTCTTATCATAAATATACACTACTGGAAGCAGCACAACCAAGAGAAAAGCTATGAAATGTAGAGAATAGAGTATTGGGAATAAGTTATAGAAGAATAATAGACTTTCGGAGAGTAAGAGTAACCCTGTGTTGCATTAAAGCTACATCACACCACTTCATTGTGGATTATTTTCCTATAAAGCTCACAGTATTTTGTTATGCTGTTATCTCATCTCATCTCACTTGATCTTAAGGTCTGAAGTGCAAATATTTTATTGTCCACCATCTTTAAAAAAAAAAAAAGGACTTTTTTTCGAGTTGAGAGTTGCACTTTCATGTATCACGGGCCACAAATTTCCTGTGGGCCACTACTTTAAGCAGTTTAACGACCAGTTATACTTCATCACACACAGTATATGCTTCTTTAGCTAGAGGAGCTGCTCATGACTGCTCATGTGCTTAAGAAACAATGCTGTACTGATGCTGAACTCACACCGACCTAAGGGTTTTAAGGCTGCCAGAAAACAACCCAAACCTGATGTATCAATCTCTTAGGAACTAGACAGTTGTACTCGACTAATGAATAATAAGGGTGCATTTCTCTCCGGCAGGCCGCCCACCCTCGGCTGCGTTATTTCCTGTCAGTCTCTAGATTCTGCACTCTGCTCTCTGTCCTTGCACTTTCACTCTCTTGCACACACGGTACAAAAGGTATGTATACCCGTTCTCACCTCTCAGTATGAGAATGCATGACACGCTGCTCTGAATCATACACAGCGACTCTGTGGCTTTGAAACGCTACAGTTTGTCTGCTTGACAATCCAGATGCAAACATCTGCTTTCTTCCCGAAACATCTGTTCTTTCTGACTTTGATTATATTTGAGACTTATATGTTGTGAAGTGGATATACAAACACAATGTAAGGAATATAACTGAGTCTAGTCTAAAAGAAAGGCCATTTTTATCATCTCTATAATAATTTGTTTAGAATGTTGTCAGGCAGTAGTACAGTACAGTACTTGCAGGAATTTTTTATTTATTTATTTTTCCTTTACCTTTTTTATTTTTATTAAGTTCCAAAGCAGAGCAGAAATTACAAAATTATGACTAGGAGAGAAAAGCTTGCATGCAAACATGCACCATGAGCCATTAAAAATGGAGACTATAAAGTCTACAGCACCCCCAAAAAGTCAACATTATTATCAGGTAGAGCAATAGTGCAAATGCAAATGCTTCTACAAAACAAAGCTTTTGAGGTATCTGATAATCTGATAACCTAAATGGCTGTGGTGTCTGCAACCACAAACCATTTACCGTAAAGTGCATTATATTAGAGGTATTATATAGTAGCAAGCGTACTATATGAAAGCATAGTGGTGCATAACCAGTAATCTTCCAATAATCCCATTTGGTACATAGTTTTCCATTTGGCAGAGAAATATTAATGCACTGTGCTGATTTAATTATGAATTAAATACATAATCTATGTAGAATATAAGGTGTGATTTCAGACCCAGTTTATACAGCACTGTTGAACAATGTTTTCATTTTCTCATGTATATGCACTAAAATATATATGTATCAGATTTCTTCTCCTCTGTCAGCCATTGTGAGTTTAAATATGTATATTTTATTTTGTTTGTTTAGTTCGCTGCTTCTGACTACTCCAATTATCCAATCAAAAGATGGGAAATTGCTGACATAATCAAATGCCTGCTATGGCCCCAGTGACACCAACTCAAAATCTGATTGGTTAGTGGAACAATTTCATTGCCACTTATTTTAAGCTACAGGCGCCTGCGCTATTAATTCTGAAGGCCTTTAGGCAGATTTCTTTCACCCTGGCAACAGATGATGTCAGCCACTGGCTGAAATGTGATTGGATAAATACGCAAGTCAGTGATTCAGATCACTGCTGTTTAGGCCACTGCTGTTTTGATCGGACCACACAGGCCAGCCTTCGCTCTCCACGTGCATCAATGAGACTTGGCCGCCCATGAACCCTGTCGCCGGTTCACCACTGTTCCTTCCATGGACAACTTTTGTTAGATACTGACCACTGCAGACCGGGAACACCCCACAAGAGCTGTAGTTTTGGAGATGCTCTGATCCAGTCTGATACCATCACAATTTGGCCCTTGTCAAACTCGCTCAAATCCTTACATTTGCCCATTTTTCCTACTTCTAATACATCAACTTTATCAACACATCAACATAATATATATAAGGTCAGAACAGTAGCTGAACTTACAGTCATACAAAAATAAAATAAAATATAATAAAATAGATCAAGACCAAGAAAAAAATTCTGTTAAAAGTCTTAGTTACATGTATCAGTACCACCATTCTTGATGCATCAATACATTTATGCATATCTGAGTTTAAAAAGAAAAAAAGAAAAAGAAAACTCTCAGCTTTTCAGAAGCTGATAATACTGTAACATCAGCTGCAGTAATAAGAGAAGTTCCAATCATCTCTTTATACGTCTCGGCACAAAAATAGAGCTTGATGACTAAATCCTTGAGTCCATCTGTCTTCTTTCAGCTACACATCTGAATCTGACTGCAATTTTGGAAAGACTGTAGATGTTCTGTATTTCACAACTTGTGGTAGAATATTAGTCATAGTCAAGGTTTCTTCCTTCTTCTTCTTCTTCTTGCCTTGTAGTTTTCACTCATGTGCTGTTTTGTTCATTCAGGTATCACGAGTTAAGGATTTCACATCATTGCAGAAGACATTGTTAGTAGTCCAGTTAAGCCACTGGAGTGATCCGATGTTCAAATCTAATTTGGTATCACCATATGTTTAAGGTCAATCAGGCTGAACTGTTTGCATGTACATATATATACAGTGGGTTTGACACCACATTGAAACTATTAAATATTTAAGACAAAGTAAGAAAATGTTCAATATATTGAATGAGTAATAGTCAAGCTTCTACTTCTACTATTTCTACTACTACTATACTTCTACTATTTCTAGGCGACTATTTAAATGTAAGTGAATATTGACCATTGTTAACCTTTCAAAAGGTCAGATTTTCCTCTTGCCTAATCTTTTCTACTGAGAGATTTAATCTAAAATGTATAGTAAGGTTTTGCACACTGCCAAACAGAAAGGGGACGTAACAAATACCAAAAACTCTACACAACTTGTAAGGAAACTTGTTGCATAAAATAGCAGGACTAAAGCTGCTCCTCTTTATTTGGGTGCCAAACACTAAATCTCGCTCCACACAGGCATGTAACTGTAGATCAGATTACATGGAACATGCACATAAATCAAGATTGTCGACACACCACCCAGTTTAACACGCACATATAAACAGCTCATGTGGAGCGTGTGATCAGAATGAATTCATTCAAACTGGTGAAAATCTTTCCAAGTAAATATAGCCGGTGACGTTCATTAAATTATGTCCAGGTGCAGCATGCAGGGTGTGTTCATTAAGTCAACGTATACTCAAAATTTCTAGGACAAAGTAATAACATGGTTCTGATATTTTGCTGCTCATGCATGTAAATGAAGCTACTGACTAGAGATGATATTGCAATTTGTTTTCTCCATGTTGTGATAACACAAAACACACCAATGACTTAATAAGATCAAACTGTTATTTCTCTTGTAATAAATTTCATTAGGTTAGTCAGAATGCTCACAAAACACACACACACACACACTCAGCTGATCACATTATCAGTAGTTCAAAGACCAATATTCCAACAGTGACTGATAATGATTGACAGGTGACATCTTGTGTAGCCTTACTGACCACGCCATCTCAATATTTCTTTCCTTTACCTCCGAGCCTCAAAAAACGTCTCACCTAAAAACTAATCACACAGCAAGTGACAGTTACTATCCCAAATCAAATCAGTATTGTGTGAAATACACCAGTTCCAGCACAGCTCCTGGTATTGGAGGTTGTTATTGTGTGAAATTCTTTACCACAATGACCAAATGCATGTCTCATGTACATCTCAAGCAACGAGCCTGAAAACATCAACCAATCAGATCACAGCATCCGATCAAAGCTGCCTAGCAACAAGCATCTGATTGGATGTTGGCCCGTTATGCCATTTATTTTTCATTTTTCCTTCCATTCCTCCTGTAACCAGCTTATTTTCTTTTTTTAATGTTAAATTAACATTTTAATAGCCGTTTGTAAATGTGCCGCTACTGTTGTTATAGGTTATAGGTGTATTGTTTCTGTTCCTACCTGTTAATAAACCCTAAATTACCACCACATGTATTCTATATCCTATAAAAGTATTCAAGAATTATACTTCGCCATATCAACGAGCTTAACTTTTAATCCAGACCATGTAAAAATTCCACTGGTAGAGTATTGTATACTTTCATAGAGGAAAAGCTGGCATGAATGAGCACTTCACATCAGAAATACACAGTTAAACTTTAGCAGTGCCAGTAGACGCCTGAGGCTTTTCTCCATGTGCTATTTACTGTTCCCCAAAGCACTACAGCTCAAGAGGTTTACAAGGCTGTAAATAAAACACAAAAGTGAATATGCTGGTACCACACAGTGGTCTGAATAGCATATGCTCTTCGGTATTACATACAATGTTCATAAACAACCAGCACAGTATGAACAGAGTGTCTAGAGCTTCTGGTAAGACACTGAGCGAGTGACAGCTTTGTAGGTGGAAATGCTTTGTTTATACGAGAGGTTAGAGGAAAGCTGCCAGATTGGTTCAAGCTGCCAGTACATCTATACAGTAGTAGTTCATATAATCACTCTTTACAACTGTGGTGAGCAGAAAAGCATCTCAGCATGCACAAAACATCAAACCTTGAGGTGGATGAGCTACAACAGCAGAAGACCACAACAGGTTATATACCCCTGTCTGTCAAGAACAAGAATCTGAGGCTATCATGGGCACAGACTTACAAAAACCAGACAGATTAGAAAAACAGTCCTGTCTCTGTCTTAAAGATTTTCCAGTGGCAGAAAACTGGCATGTTACAAAGTGCAGACACCAGAGACGACATCAATAAACGTTCACTAAGTATCCCTTCACAGAAAGCATCACCAAATTAACAGCGACATACACTATTTTGCCGAATGTTTTGGGACACCCCTCCAAATCATTGAATTCAGGTGTTGTTTTTCAGGGGTTGGGCTTGGCCCCTTAGTTCCAGTGAAAGGAACTCTTAATGCTTCAGCATACCAAGACATTTTGGACAATTTCATGCTCCCAGCTTTGTAGGAACAGTTTGGGGATGACCCCTTCCTGTTCCAACATGACTGCACACCAGTGCACAGAGCAAGGATGAGCGATTTTGGTATGGAGGATCTTGACTGGCCTGCACAGAGTACTGACCTCAACCCCATAGAACACCTTTGGGATGAATTTGAGCGGAGACTGCGAGCCAGGCCTTCTCATCTAACCTCAATGCCTGACCTCACAAATGCACTTTCAGAGGAATGGTCAAATATTCCCTATAAGCTGTTATAGCTGCAAATGGTGGGCCAACTCCATATTACATTCATGTTCATGTAAAGGCAGACGTCCCAGTTTTGGACTGGCTTGCAGTCTCTGCTCAAATTCAGCATAAAGATGTTCTATCGGGTTGAGGTCAGGACTCACTCATCCATGTCTTTATGGACCTTGCTTTGTGCACTAGTCATGTCACATGTCACAGGAAGGCGCCATCCCCAAACTGTTCCCACAAAGTTAAAAAGGAGCATGAAATTGTCCAAAATGTCTTGGTATGCATTAAGAGTTCCTTTTCACTAGAACTAAGAGGCCAAGCCCAAACCCCTGAAAAACACCACCTGAATTCACCTGATCCCAAAACTTTTGCCAACATAGTGTATTTTTAAATATGTAAAGAGCAACATTTATTATTAGCCTAGATTATGTAACTTATCTGCCATTCAAGTCATTAATAGTGAAACTCATTAATAAGAAGAATGTTAATAATGCATTAATGCTTGCACTGAACAACTGGGAAAAGTATTCCTGTATCAGGAAGTAGTTGCTAAGAAGTTCATAATGTCTCCCATACTCTTACTCTACAGAGTCTTGCAGCATTTACATGGCAAAATTGACAGAAAATACTGAAAACAAATTGTTGTTAGCTGATTTAATCCTCATGTACTCAAAGTGATATGCTGAAAACATCATTTCAGGGTGAATAATGCCGTGTAATAACACATTATTAAAGGTGTTGTTGCCCCCCCCACCCCTAAATCTCTGTTTAGCCCCTGAATATCAATCAGCTAAACCTATAGGAGGAACTCGGTTCATTTCCACAACTGGGGACTTGTCGGTCTGAACATATTTCTAGTGTAAAGATAAAGAAATGTCTAAAAGTTGATAATGAAGTGCTGGATGGATTTTATTTCCTTTTTTTTTTGTTTTCAATTGAAAAAACATTGCTGTCAACACTGACGGTGACAACAGGAATAGTTAGTTTCTAGTTTCACTTCAGCGCAGCGCAACTAGTGCAGTTATTAAAAAATAAATAAATAAATAAATAAATAAATAAATAAATAAATAAGCATAAACGTACAGCCAAGGGGACGAATTCAGTCTCATGACAGCTCTGACTTTCACAGTTTTCACCAGTGTTTAAGGTGCAAAACCTGTCAGTCGAGGCAAATCGATGAAGAAGAGACGCATATATATATATATACACACATATATATATACATATATAAAACCAAGAGGATCTGCCACTCACCCAGACTGTTTGTTGATCCATCCATGATTCAATCTGATCCTCCTTTACACCTTTTTCAAACGGCGCATGGTCGCATGTAAAGGATCCACTCGAGTCATTATATATTTTTTGTTTTGTAAGAAAAAGTCAGAAAGTAAACTGTACTCAGCAGCAACACTCCGGGGAAAAAGAGAAGACACATGTGTCTGTGCGTAAGTGTGAGTGCGCGCGTGTGTGTATGAGTGTGTGTGTGTGTGTGTGTGTGTGTTTTGGGCGACCGACTGAAAATGCAACCCCAGTCCAAAACCACACATAGGCAGGAAATGCGCGACGGAGGCAAGTGCACATAAAACTACAGTGTAGGTGTGGATGGGTTTCATGTAGAAAAACACTCCTTCATGCAATTGTGAAACTTTTTTTCCGGGGAAAGGCGGACTGCTTTATGTTAAACTACCGAAGCCGTTTCAATTCTCTCGAAAAAGAGTGACACGGATTTCCAACACACACACACTCACAGAGTGAGAGAGAGAGTCCAGTGAGAGTTTATGTCACTCATGACAACTTCAGCGCAAGTTTATGTTTCGATCCGCCATCTAGTGGCAAAGGCTCTGAAGCCATGATGTTATTGTGAGGAACCAAACCCCAGAAGCGGAACCAACGAGAGCGCAAATGTTTCTCATTGTTTAGGGGGAAAAAGCGAGCGAGCGCTGACAGCCCCGGAAGTCATCCTTGCCGGTGTGTTCGGATTGAAGGAGATTTGACAGATAGATATGTGTCTGAATGCTGAATTATGCGATTGTTGTTTTGACTGGCAGTTCCTAAATGAAGGAGATTTACTACAAACAACACAGCAAGGAATATTTTAATTTGACATGGCAATGGTAAGAAAATACACTATTAATATTAGATCATTTCGGCTCCGCCATGTTGCTTTAGGTTGGTTCCCAAATGTCACTCTACCCCCTATTAAGTGTGCACTCTATGCGTTAAGAAATAACCGCTTCTGCACACTACCTAGTGCACTATGTGTTGTTTTGGGTTCAGCCTAAAGTTTCCTATTCCTAGTGTCCTACCTGGTCTGAAGATATGGTTCGTATACAGTGTCGTATTGAACACATTTTATACAAGTAGCTCATGCTGTTATTTTGCCTTTGCTGTGACAAATCGAGAGACTATTTTTCCTCTGCATTAACGATGTCGTTTTATCATTAAGGCCCGCAGGTGTTTCTTACAAATCTATCACACTGGGTGCATCGCGTCCACGGTTTTCCCTGCAGTTACTCGACTGAACCCGAGGCTTGGCTATGGTCATGTAAGTGTTCACAGTGACTGATCAATGAAATATTTTAAAATGAGAAATCTATCAGGTGTGTAAATGAGAGAGCATTCATTTGTTGTTGTTTTTTAAGGTGCCAAGATGGATTCATAGCAGTGCAGTGTTTTGCAAGAGCAAACCAGACAGTACACATCTTCAGGAAATAATAGAACATGAGACTGAGAAAAAGTCCAAATCTTTGGTCACGCACGATGATCTGTTTGAGCGAGCAGCAAGAGATGCAAAGAGCAAAGCCAGTTTCAACCGAGTGCTGGACACCTTCAACAAGAAGGACATCCGGCGGCGTGGGCATGTGGAGTTTATTTATGCTGCTCTGAAGAAAATGCCTGAATTTGGAGTGGAGCGAGACATCACAGTCTACAACAAAATCTTGGACGTGTTTCCCAAAGAGGTCTTTGTGCCACGTAACTTTATTCAGAGGATGTTCAATCACTACCCCAGGCAACAGGAGTGTGGGGTGCAGGTGCTGGAGCAGATGGAAAATTACGGTGAGTCTGTGTGTGTGTGTGTGTGTGTGGGGTGTCCTTTAATTTCAACCAAAATTATATTTATATACACATAGCTGCAGGTAAGTCTGCACAGTCATACACACACTAATATATAACTCTTTCATCATAAATGTTCTTTAACTGTCTTTATTTCTTTCATTGCAACATAGTGTTCTGTCTGCATCTTGTCTACTTATTCATTCATGCATCTTCTGTTACTGATTTATTCTGGTACAGTGAATTTGGAGCCTATTACTCTATCTAACACTGTGCACAAGGAAAGTTCACCCTGGATAAGACTCCAGTCTGTGTGTGAATGGTGTGTCAGTGTGTGTGACTGTGTCCTGTGATGGGTTGCTTTGTGTTTTACAAAAGATGGATGGATGGAGAATTATTTAGTATATTACAGTTTCACCACTGTTATATAACTACACTATATTGCCAAACGTTTTGGGACGTCTGCCTTTACATGCACATGAATTTAATATGGAGTTGGCCCACGCTTTGCAGCTATAACAGCTTCAACTCTTCTGGGAAGGCTTTCCACAAGGTTTAGGAGTGTGTTTATGGAAATTTTTGACCATTCCTGTAGAAGCGCAATTGTGAGGTCAGACACTGATGTTGGACAAGAAGGCCTGGCTCTCAGTCTAATTCATCCGAAAGGTTTTCAATCGATTTGAGGTCCACACCAAACTCATTCATCCATGTCTTTATGGACCTTGCTTTGTGCACTGGTGTGCAGTCATGTTGGAACAGGAAGGGGTCATCCCCAAACTGTTACCACAAATTTGGGAGCATGAAATTGTCCAAAATGTCTTGGTATGCTGAAGCATTAAGAGTTTCTTTCACTGGAACTAAGGGGTCATGCTCAACCCCTGAAAAACAACACCTGAATTCACTGATTTGGAGGGGTGTCCCAAAACTTTGGCAATATATTGTGTATTAGAAACATTGTCATGTGCTACATAATGAAGGTAATATTTAACACCAATTATTATGAGGTGTTATGTGTTTGGCTAATGATGTCTGACAGGAAACTGGCACATAGTTTGTGATATTTATTTCTCTTATATTTATACTGGCAGGCATTATGCCTAACATGGAAACTAAAGTCCTCCTGGTTCAGATCTTCGGCGAGAAGAGCCACCCGATGAGGAAGTACCAGCGGATCATGTACTGGTTTCCCAAATTCAAGAATCTGAATCCATTCCCAGTGCCTCACGAGCTCCCGCAAGACCCAGTGGACCTCGCCCGTTTCAGCCTCACCCGCATCGCTAATGACCTGGATGCTAAAATTACAGTTTATCAGGTAAACACCAGGAGTGGCTAGGCTGTTAGTATTCCAGCGTGTTTGTTATGAGCACATATCAAGATTTTAGTATTTGAATGATATGATTTAAGCCATAAATAATACCAAACTATTTTTGAAATTGCATGAAGAAATTCTTAAAAACTTGTTAGAGATGAAATGTTATGAAACAGTCAGTGTGCTGAAATCTGCAATATTCCCCTGCCAATTCCCTTATGCTTTAATGCCAAAAAGACATTCTTCATGAAGGAAAGTTAAAGGAAAAGGGAACATTACTACTGCACTTATAACATACTGCAGGGGAAGATCTAAACCCTGATTATAAAACTGGTTTTCCAGCTTTGTTGAGACAAATGTCACTCTTCAGCTGCTCATTTTCCGTGATCTGCTCTGTCCTCCTACAGCTTCCTTCCACACACATTACAGAGGCAGGAGAGGAGCTCTCACACCCGCATATCGTTGGTATGGAACTTGTTGTGCATCAAGCCTTATTTCACTTATTTGTTTTTAAAAAAGCCAAAATTTTGTTTACTACCATTACAGAGAAATACCTCATGTTCAAACATATGACTACATGTGATATGTACAGCTCTGGAAAAAAATTAAGAGACCACTGCCCAATCTCCAGATTTGAACCCTATTGAAAACCTCTGGAATGTTATCAGGAGGAAGATGGATGGTCACAAACCATCAAGTAAAGCTGAGCTGTTTGCTTTTTTTGCAAAAAGAGTGGTATAAAGTTACCCAACAGCAATGTGAAAAACTGGTGGAGAGCATGGAGCCAAAACACATGCAGATCAGGGTTATTCCACCAAATACTGATTTCTTAATGTTATTTAGCCAAAGCATTAACACAATTTGTTTACAAATTATTTGCATTTTGTTTTATTTGAGTTATTAAAGCTCTGCAGATACTTCATGATCTTGGGGTATTTTGATGTGTTGTCATTTCCTTTAAATATACACTCTAAATAACAATAGTTATATTTTGGATTTAGGAGAAATATTGTCAGCAGTTCACAAAAATGAAACAAAACTCTTCATCTCACCAATACATGAACCTGTAAGAAAAACCCCATAAGAAACTGATTATTTTGCAGTGGTCTCTTATTTTTTTTCCAGAGCTATATAGGTTGTAAGTTAATAAATAAAAAATTAGTCATATGTTTATTCTCATTGGTTCCAGGCTGTTTTTAAAAACTCTCTGTAAAATTCAGTGATGTGATGGTGGTCTGGGAAAACCCATCAAATGTCGTTGTGGCTGTATTCTAGGGAAAAAAAGACAAAAAGTGGATTTTGGTCAGCTTTATTAATACAGTTGTACATTTTAGCATTCAGAAGTATCAATAGATTCAACTGATCTAAATAGATCTAAATTAATGTGGGTCAAAACTTTCTTTATACAAAGATGGGTAAGGAGGTTTGACCAACAACAGAAGTAAAAAAAAAAAAAAAAAAATCTGTCAATGTGACTTAAACTCAATGTGACTTAAATCTCAGAAGCTAAGTGAGATTTCCACTTTGTTGAGCTATTTATAGCAGAAATGTCAGAATTTCAGCATGTGAAGTATTTTCACAGCTCATAGACACTTGAAGGCTTGATTTCTGTACTTTTTTTATTCTTCTTGAAGACTCTATTTGACATTTGAAAAGCACTAAATGGAACACACAGTAAATCCTCAGCCATGCATTTGTTGTTTAATGTAAGAGGAAATAAAATTCCAATATATCCTAACAGTCTTTGCCATCTTAACAGGCATCCAGAGTCCAGACCAGTGCTCTCTGCTTGCCAAGCACAACCCAAACAGACCTGTGTTTGTGGAAGGCCCATTTCCTCTGTGGCTCAAGAAGACCTGTGTACATTATTATCTGCTCAGAGCTGACCCTGTCCCCCCTGAGGAGCAGGTACTGGATGAATGAATAATGTGTCAGAATGACATGTGCTTTGCCTATCAGGGACATTTAAGCTTTCCAATCATTTCTGTTCTTTTTTTATTTAAACAAATAAAGATCTGGCCTGATTTATCTTATCTGGATTCGGAGAAACTCGATGTTCTGTCCTTTGATCCACAAGCTTCAAAATAAGAGTTTTCCTACAGCGGCTCAGATAATCACCAAGGATTGTGGCATATTGTTTACTCCCCTTCGTGATATTTTAATAAATTGTTCTAAAATGTCAAATCATATCAGTCTTTATAGTAAATGACCTGTAGGTATTTTACTGCTCCAAAAACACACAACTGAGCAATTTAATACCTTTTCAGAGATCTGCCAGAAAAGTGATAAAAATCGATCTTACTCTCCTGCCAATGGAGAATATTGATGTTGTGGTTGGTGCTGCTATACATAAATGTAGTGTATAACGTATAATATGTATGTATAATATAATATGTATAAAACACGACTTGCTGGACTGTAATAGGCTATGGAGTAGTGTGATGCTGTGTTTTAGTCTTCTTATGCATAAGAAATTTTTCTCCGACTTTGTCTATGACTCAGTTTTTAATTTTATTCAGTAAAATTTTGATCAGTTTAAGTTAACCTTGTGAAGTGTGAAGTCCTCTGTCTTAAAGACTCTACAGTGATGGAAAAGTTACTGACTTTTGCTTGAGACTCGAGATCTATAAATACTGAATAAATCTCCTTACCAAAGGCTTCATCATATCAACAATTAGATGGCTTACTTTTCAATATCTGTCTATTATTAATTTTACGTGCAGTGTTTCATACTGTGAACGAGTTGTTAGTCTGGAAACATTAAAACAAGTCTGTAAATATATACACATGACTTCTGTCTGCTTGCTGAGTCACACTGTTATAGAACACTAATGACCACCTTATGATCAATCACAGTGCTGCAGTATCATTGGTATTATTTTTTCCTCATCTAGATAGAGGAAGAGCTCGATCCTGAGTTGCTTGGTCCAGAGCAGAGCCTCTTCTATCCCCAGTATATTGACCTGGACCTTAAGAGAGACTTGGGAGATGATGACAGCTTTGATGTGGATGATGGTGAGCATACACAAAAAACTCCACCATAGAATATGTGACTTTATCCGTGAACATGAAAACCTGTTTATAGTCAGGTCAATATAAGAAATACTCAGTGAGTGCTTTATTAGGAACACTGTACAAATACTGGGTAGGGCCTCCATTTGCTGTCAGAAAAGCGTTCCTTCATAGCATAGATTCCCACACCATGTAGGAAACATTCCTTTGAAATTCTGCTCCATGCTAACATGATTGCATCAGGCAATTCCTGCAGATTTTTCAACTGCACTTTCATGCTGTGAATCTCCTGTTCTACCACAACCCAAAGGTGATCTACTGGATTCAGATCCGGTAGATCCAAAGAACACTGATGACACTGAACTCATTGTCATGTTTAATGAAGCCAGACATTATCATGCTAGCAGTAGATATTAGAAAATGAATAAATTGTGGCCACACAGTGAGCAATAGCACTCATATATGCTCTGTCATTCAAGTGATGAATGATATTAAGAAATCATTCCCCACTCCATCACACCAGGTCTGTTGATTCAAGCCAGATTGGTTTCATGGACCATACCATCTGTGTGCCTCAGCGGAAAGGCTATGTTTTTCAATTATTGGTCAGTCTGTGCCCACTGCAGCCTCGGCTTTCTGTTCCTGTCTGAAAGAAGTGTGGTCTTCTGCTCGTGTATCCAATCCACCTCAATCTTTGGTGTGTTGTGCATTTTGAGATGCTTTTCTGCTCTCCTCAATTGTTCAGCGTGTTTATCTGAGTTACTGTAGCCTTTCTGTCTGGCCAGTCACTGTTGATCTCTCTCATCAACAAGGCGTTTCCATATGCAGAACTGCTTTTCACTGGATTTTTTTATTGCACCATTTGAAAAAACATCAGAGACTACTAAGCATGAAAGTCCCTGGAGATTAGAGAAATACTCAAACCAGCCTGTCTGGCACCAACAATCATGCCACGGTCTAAATCACTGAGATAAAAGTTTTTCCTCATTCTGGTGTTTAATGTGAACATTACACAACGCTGCTGGCTTTAGATAATTGAATGAATGAGAAAGTGTACAGTTGTTCCTAATAAAGTGCTCCATAAATGTATACCCAAGATTCTGTTTAATAGCATATTCTCATACACACTGGGCTAAGTGATGTTTGATTTCCTTTGTTCAGTGGTGGAAGGGGCGGTCTATGCTATGTGCATGACGGGACAAAGTGACCAGGCTACGCTAGCACAATGGATCAGTGGACTGCAGGAGAACAACCCAGTCTTAGGGAAGGTTCCCACTGTGTTTCGTCTGGATTCTGGATCCAGAGAAATGCAGAAAGTTGAAGATATTCGCCATGATTCTGGACAAAATCAGTACCGAGGAACTGAAGAGGAGCAGATCATAGAGGAGGAAGTATTGCACTCGCATGGTATGAAGCGGTGACTGGGCAGCAGTCAGTGGAGTGTGTTCTTGGAAATTAGTCAAGGCCTAGACTGCAGCCTTGGGCCCTTGTTTGTCCTTTAAGGAACTCTGATGTTATGATAACCTTAGTTGTTAAAAAAAAACTAAGATTATTTGGCTACAACAAGATGCTTTGCCAAGATGTTAGCTCTCAATTTAGATATTACTTGTTTTTTTTTTCTTTCAGTTCACAGAGAGCTGTGCAGATTTGACTAGGAAGGACTATAACGTTTAAAAGTATATTTAATTGAGACTGGGGTTAAGATCATTTCATGAAAAAGATGCTCTGCTGAAGACATTTGAAACGGACTGATCATATTGCCTGTTGTTTGTGAGAGTTTGCTAAATGCTATTAAGGCAATAAATAAGCTCTCTTTATACAGCTGTCTGTTTCTGCAGTGTCATTGGTGGAATCATGGGCGACATGTTCAGCAACAAACCACTAATGTATTGTTACACAGTAGACCGAGCATCTCATTGAATTCTTTAGCAGTTAAGATGATCTTTTTTTTTTTTGAGACAGGAGGTCAAGTCCAGAACAGCACTGATCAAGAGATTTCAGAGGAATGTCATTGAGTTGTGCAGATCTAAGAATGGTGTACAAGCTGATGCAAAACGAAATGAATAGTTTCTGACTATGTGATTAACAACAGATGTGAGGCAGCAAGAATATAAATAACATTTCAAAGCTGTATTAATGAAAACATTATAATAAAGCAGATGTTCTAGATAGTACAGTTCCAATAAAATTCTGATGTGGGTTTCTTTATTTAAATAAGTAAATAAGAATGGTTATATCTTTATATTTTTCTCCACTATATTTAGAATTCCGAAACCTACTATACTCCTATATTCCTACAGATTAAGATGGAAAATTCTCTTTCCTATTACTCATGTACACTATGTTGCCAAACGTTTTGGGACACCCCTCCAACCCAGGTAAATTCAGGTGTTGTTTTTCAGGGGTTGGGCTTGGCCCCTTAGTTCCAGTGAAAGGAACTCTTAATGCTTCAGCATACCAAGACATTTTGGACAATTTCATGCTCCAGAGTCCTGACCTCAACCTGATAGAACACCTTTGGGATGAATTAGAGCAGAGACTGTGAGCCTTCACATCCAACATCACTTCTAGCCTTCACATCCAATGCACTTCTAGAGGAATGCTCATACATTCCTATATCCTTCCCAAAAAAGCTGTTATAGCTGCAAAGGCTGGGCCAACTCCATATTACATTTATGTGCATGTAAAGGCAGACGTCCCAAACCTTTTGGCAATATAGTGTATCAGTCATTGCGATCCTTGGAATTTACCACTTCAAACGATATTAATGGGGAAAATTGTGCCAAGATTCTCCATACCATCGCACTACCTCCACTGGGGAGTGTTGACCAGTGAGGCTGGGTCCATGGACACTACCATCTGTGTGCCTGTAGAAATTAAGATTCATCAGAGAGGCTAAGTTTTGTATCCAGTCTCCAAATGTTCAGTTTTGGTGAGTCTGTGCCCTCGCCTTGGCTAAGAGAAGTGGAAATTTAAATGAAATGAAGTTTGTTTCAACATAAGACCATTAAACCTGTTGTATAGCTTTTGACTAATAATGAAATCTGCTTTTCTCATCTTCAGCCTTATCCCCTTCATTTCCCACACATATTTAAGGCCTTTATGTTGTCTAACACATACAAGCTAGAAGCACCCAAGAATACCTAGTAAGACTTTTATATGAGCTTTCACTTCCTTGACAGCAAAATATCAGAAGGTAAAATTGCTTTATTCTTTTCAGAAAACAAAAAGACTTTTTTTATTATTAAAACAGAAAGAAATTGCTGTATGTGTAGCAAATGCACACTTAAACATCATTAACATGAACGTTTTCAGTGACGTCACTAACGTAACATAAAAGGTGAGTTTATAAGCATGTAGTATTAAATTGGAACATCTCAGAATGTCAATGAAGAGGTCTACAGTATCTCGAACACGATTCCTCAGATTGTGAAAGATCCAGAATGCAAACAGCTACGGCGGTTAATGCTGAAGGTTTAATGCAGATGAATACATGAATGCACGTAGATGAATGCATGTAAACAAACGTATAAAATTGAAATCATTTTCAGGCATTTATACTGAAAGTATCATTTTGTCCCCTTTCTAAGAAAAAGTCTGCAACACAATCCGGATGGAAACACCATGTGTTGGGTGTTTGCCATAAAAAGGGGTTTAACATGTTCAACCAAAGTACTCCTCACAAAGTCCCTCTTTGCCTTTGCTTAACGAATATTCGAAACAAGTAGATTTTGACATTCTTATAGAGAATGTCATTTCTCACACTACCGTCTTTTCTGACCGACTTCTTTCGATTGATCTGCTTTATCATCTTGGCCCAGAATCACTTCGACCTCAGCCGTGTGCCCCAAGCTCTGTTCTGTAAACAAGATAACCAGCATCATTATGTGACTGGTACAAATGATTTCCAATTACCTTCCAAATTACAAAAAATAAAAATAAAACCCTGTGAGAAATCAATACATTCCATTACCTTTGAGGACACTGCTGTTCTGCCACAGCTGGTTGGTGAAGAAGCGCTCTCTCATTGCCACTTGTTCATCCCAGGCCTGGAGGATGTGTTGTCGCTCTGCCTCTTCCAACGACAGACTGTCAGGGTGGGTTTCCTCTATATGAGCTTTCACTTCCTCTACATTAAAGTTGTACTGCTGTTCCCCACACACCATGCACACCAGCAGCTGGTTTACTGGATCGTAATCCATGAGGTAGATGTTTCTCCACTTGTTTTCTGACAAGGGTTCATCTGAACAGTCATCATCAGGAAGATAACATACTTCTGCTTCATCTGCAAAGAGATTTAAGCACTAGACGTTACTAAATGCAAAGGACTGTTCTCACAGAGAAATTGGCTTCATAAAAACTATCCAAGGTTAATGGCTGGCAGATTAGATTAGACTGGTGGTAGTTGTATTTGACCATGAAAAGGTTTGTAGACTAATAAATGTTCTACATGAACAATAAATGGTGACAATGACAAATTGACATTTTTCTTTACAAAAAGCTTTCATTTAAGGAATGCTATACCTTTAACTGATGTTGTCTGACACTCTTCAGGTATATAGTCCGGAGTAACTTGTGGTATGCTGCAAAGCAAAAAAAAAAATAGAAAAGCTTTATTACACATCAAACCTGCACCATCTAATGATGACACTACGTTCTGACGCTCACATAGGAAGTAATTGGAATGACAAGGCCAATTCATTTGTATTTGCAGTCAAGTTGGTTATTTGGGTTCCAAAAGATGAATATGTACCTATTGTTTGAAATAATCTTTCACGTGATCAATAATATTGGCACACATCACTGACGTGTTTCTTGTTGCCCGGGGTTAGACTGTTAAGAGTGATTAAACTAGTAAAAAACCTCTACTATTGGTTTGAGCCCTGGGTTTCTCCTTTTGTTAAAAAGGATAAACCAACATGATGACTAGGAAGCTGTCTGGGAGAAAAGCAAGACACTGTTGCACAAAATTGATAAAAGAAAGAAAATCAATCAGAGCCATTGCAGATGTCCGTCAGGAAAAAGAAAGAAACCCCGGGTTCATTTTACTATATTTGTCAGTTTCCACACACCTTAGACACTTTTTTTTAAACCATGGTTACTTTCATCTTCTTCTTTTCACAACCCACATCCAAAAATATACTAAATGTCAATAAGGAAGTTAGACATCTTCATTTGAATTGGCAGCTAAAGAGAAGAGCAAACGTCCTTGTTCATTTCTACTAGTTTTTTGGACATGCTTTACACATGCTGTGTTTCATTAACCAGACTTCCTGACAATCCAGATCACAATGACTCCATGCTGTTATTTTTTATTTATTTAGATTTAAATTCAAGGGATGAAATGTTTTATAGGCAGTATACGTTGTATAAGCCGGGGTCATATGATAACTATAGGTAAAATGTCAGTGATGAGCATTTTCATTGTCTTTTTATAAACTAGTCATTTGAATACTTCTGACGTGACTTAGGCACAGACACTGCCCCTGTATCGAAGTAAATAATGTTAAGTTGTTGATACTACAGCACTTCACCCATGGACAGATTTACTCACCTTTGAACTACATGTGTAACGTTGTTTGACCAGCTGTTTCTCAATTGGCTGAGCGACGTCTGGTGACTGAGCCCTTTCTCCCGCGCCGCCTTCCGAGCTCGCTGCTCCTGCTTCTTTATTCTCCAATGCATCCTCTTCCTTTGTATAACGTCATCAGGATCTAGCTCTTGATTTGCAGTCGTCTTTAATTGGCTTTGATTACTTTTGAATTTGGTCACTGAGGACCCTATAGTCTGTATTCGAGGCTCTGACAGCTTTACATGATTCATTGGCATGGAGGTCACAGTACCTGGTCTGGTGGCTGAAGTAGGAACATTTCCCTGAACGTGTAGCTGCCATTTGTTCACCTGAGACACCTCTGAACATTTCGTCTTACCTTTCTGTCCTTCAAACAATAGATGCCTTGCCTCATTTGATGACTGTTGGTTAGATGATGCATTGGGACTTGGCACAGGCCAGGTGGGACGTGAAGTGACACTAGGTAGAATAACAGGATGGTTGTGGTTTGTGTGATTCATCTTCTGAGCCACAGGCAGGTGAATCACTTGAGGGCTGCCACATTTCCTCTGTATCGAATGGAAAAATAAAACAAAAACATGACTGTTAATCAATTCATTTGCATTCACTACTGAAGGTATATCTCCACAGTGCACATAACTGAAGAAAGACTTCATACCTGAGGAGGATGCAGAGCATCTTTTCCTCTCTCCATCTCTTTGGCCTTCCTTGCTCTCTGTTGCCGTTTCATTACTCGCCAGTATTCTCTCTTTTTCTGGAGCTCACTGTTCTCATTCAGCTGCTGACCACCACGGGCCTTAGAAGGCAAATTACACTGGGGTCCTGAAGTTTTGCCACTATGCACTGAGTTGCAACTGTGTAAGGGGGTCACACATGCAGCCACAGGCAGTTCACGTCTTTCATCTCCTGGACCTTTACCAAAGCAAGTGGCAGTACAAGGAAGGCTAAGTGAGGAGTCTCGGCATGAAAGGACAGTACTATCTGAAGAAAAGTCATGTGCCTGCAGGGGAGAATGACAAGGAGATGGACTCTGTTTGACCACTACAGAAGAGTAAGTGTCAGTAGAGAATTCCTGAGGTTGTGTAAGGTCAGGCTTTCTGTCCATTTCTTCATCCTCCTGAAGAACAGAATTATCTTCAGTTTTACAAGGCAAAAGCTCACCTTTGTCTATAGATGCACTATTACCGTCACCCACTGAGCTCAAAGATTCTTCCAGGAGCTTTTTCATAGATGCCACCACCAAGAGAGTGGTGGACTGGCTGTCACTATTCGTGCAAGGCTCTGCCTCAGCACTGTTCTCAGGAGAGGAAGGCACAGATTTTAACTCTTTGATATTCATAGTCTGATTTTGTTCTTTGAGAGAACATACCATGGCTATTGAGGGATAAATGGGTTCTTGTTTGGTGGTTTGACATGTTGTTGAGATCAAAGCTGGAGTAACAACTGAACAGGAATCAGGGCTCTTCAACTCGCTTTTAACAGCTGACCTATTCTCTGTAATTAGCTCTTCAGTTTGGGTGGCCTCTGTTGAGTTTGTAGCATCTTCTGTACCACTGGCTTGTTCTGACCCCATCACAGGATTGCAGGCAGTAATGTTCTGAACAGTTGACCTTCGAGTTCTTCGCAGATTTACTGTTAAATCTGTGTTATTTGGAATGCTATGTAGAACAGGTCTGGCTCTGGTCCCAATTAACTTCCGTGACATAGGAGGACCAGATGACTCTGAGGGTTTCGCAGGTGGTAAACTGCATCTTACGGTAGGTGGACCTTTCTCAGCTGTAGTCTGAGAGATGGTGACAGTTACTGTGCCATCCTCTTTGATAAAGCTACCAACAGGATTTGAGGTGTTGAGGAGTGTGTTTTTGTTTGGTTGTGGCATTTTCTGAAGGCCTGTTTGTGTCTTTCGCATTTGCCCCATTATGATCTGGTAGCGTTTTGCACGCCAGTTAAACGCATCCTTGTCCTTCAAATTGCCTTTCAATGCCAAGGAATGCTTTTCTCTTTGCTCCCGCTTTTTGATACGCCAATACTCCCTTTGCTTGGCAAGTCGCTCCTCGGCTGTCCCAGTCCCTTGTGGTAAACCTCGCCTCCTTTGAATTCGGTTGAACTTCTGGTGTAGCATTCTGGATTGCAAAATAGCTTGCTTAGATCTTAATGGCTGCATAGAAACCCCTGAAGATATGGCCATATGATTTTGTTTTGAATCCTGAAATTGATTTGTGCTATAAACTGAAACAGAGGCGTGGTTTTTGGCTAGTACCCTTTGCCTTTCAGCTAGTTTTACAGCCACAGATTGTGGTGTATAGGGTCTTTGGGATGATAATTTATCTCTTTCCACTCTGACTCCATAATGTAATGGTTTTCCTGCACTCAGTCTTGAGTCAACAGACATCACAGAGTTACGTTGCTTGGCTCCACTCAAAGCCATTGTGTTCACAGGGGATAATGAATGTGCTGGGGTAGCACAGGAAAGCTTCCCTGTTTCCTGTTGTCCTTTTCCAAAACATTGCAGCTTTTCTCGGTCCATCTTCAGCTTCTCGGCATGTTTTGCCCTTTGCTCTCGTTTTTTGATACGCCAGTTCTCCCTACGTTTAGCAGCCTTCTCCTCTTCAGTCATGGGTACTTCTGCAGTATTGTACACACCCATGCTGCATACCGGAACGTTGGCACTGGCATTTCTATTTGTATTTGTACCACTTCTTGCTAGGATGCGCTGGTCTTTATCAAACTTACATTCCACGAATGCCAAGGACTTGGGTCTTACAGAGCATTTAATTTGAGGGGCTTGTTTACTGCACTTTGTTGCTAGCTGGGATACAGCACTTTTCTGAGAAATGCTTGAGAGGTTACCATTTAAGGCTGAATATCTGTTCAGTGTCTGTCGAGGTGTTATTCTGTTTGGGTGTACTTTTTTGCATGCTGCAGGCACTGGTAAGCCCTTGGTGAGTGGTGCCCCATTAGATTTGACCACGGAAGGATCCACGTTTGATTCTTCAGTGGTCAAGCTTTTCATATCCTTTTTACAAATCACCGCACCCTTAGTCTGATTTTGTGCAACACTTGTTTGGTATGAATTGTCACTATTAAGTAAAATAGGACTAAATTCACAATGAGACTTTTGTGGAACATGTCCATCTGTACACACAGGTTTACAGTTTTCTGTGTTTGGAGCTTTAACCTCCTTCTTGGCATTGGACAACCTTGCTCTCTGCTCCCTTTTCTTAGTCCTCCAGTATTCCCGTTTAGAGGCCAAAGTGACTTCATCAAATTCCGACACAGGCCGGTATCTGTGCCTCATCAAGGTCGTTGTCTCAGACATACCTACTGTTTGTTCCCTCCTCCCTCACCACAGTGTAATGATGTACATATCAAATGCTAGAAAGGTGTCCCTCGTCAAGCCAGATGCTTTCTTTGCAACGGGGTAACAGTTCATGTTATTTGTGGCCGTCAAACTCCAGATGTTTGCTTAAAGTTACTCAGATAATCGACTGCAGCGTAATTCCCATTCTTCCAAATGTGCCATCCAAGAGAAAACCTGGAACTAAACAAACAAAAAAAGTTTTGCATAACTTGTTGTCTATTGTAGACTGAAGTAACTTTAAAATCCAACTCAAGCCAAGACAGGATTGAAATGTGTGTCAGTTTCTGGCTTCAAACAAAATAATTCTGAATTTTTGGCCAACTGATCAATCGAAACTGATTAGTTCTATAGTGTACACACTGTAAGAAATTGTATGGATTAATAATCCTCTTAGAAATCCTGCAGCCAAAAGCATTGCAGTTACCGCAATTTGTTCTTACAGTGGCTAGGATAACTATTTAAGAGCAGCATTGGAATTTTACTTCTAATTCTTTTTTTTAAGATATAACAGTTACTTCATTAACACATGCACAGGGGCTTCACCAGTTATTTCTCTATTCTTTAATATTCTAGCTAGATTTATAATGCTTATAATGTTAATAGGCTATGAGAGAGAGAGAGAGAGAGAGAGAGGGAAAGAGAGGGAGAGAGAGAGAGACACAGAGAGAGACAGAGGGAGAGAGAGCGAGAGACAGAGAGGGAGAGAGGCAGAGAGAGAGAGAGAGAGAGGGAGAGAGAAAGACAGAGAGGGAGAGAGAGAGATACAGAAAAACAGAGCAAGAGAGGGAGAGACAGAGTGAGGGAGAGACAGAGACAGAGAGAGAGGGGGGGGGAGGAAGAGAGAGTGCGGGAGAGAGACAGAGTTACAGAGAGACAGACAGAGAAACGGAGAGCAAGAGAGAGACAGAGGGAGTGAGAGAGGGAGAGAGAGACAGAGAGAGAGAGAGGAGAGCCAGAGAGAGAGAGGAGAGACAGAGAGAGAGGGAGAGAGAGAGAGACAGAGAGAGACAGAGAGAGACAGAGAGAGAGACAGAGTAACAGAAAGAGAGAGAGAGAGAGAGAGAGAGAGAAACAAAGAGTGAGAAAGACCGAGAGAGAGAGACAGAGAGATAGAGACAGAGTAACAGAGAGAGAGAGAGAGAGAGAGAGAGAGAGAGAGAGAGAGAGAGAGAGAGAGAGAGAAACAAAGAGTGAGAGAGACCGAGAGAGAGAGACAGAGAGATAAAGACAGAGTAACAGAGAGAGAGAGAAACAGAGTGAGAGAGACAGAGAGAGAGAGAGACAGAGAGAGAGAGACAGAGTAACAGAGAGAGAGAGAAACAAAGAGTGAGAGAGACCGAGAGAGAGAGACAGAGAGATAGAGACAGAGTAACAGAGAGAGAGAGAGAAACAAAGAGTGAGAGACCGAGAGACAGACAGAGTGACAGAGACCGAGAGACAGAGAGATAGAGACAAAGTAACAGAGAGAGAGAGAGAGAGAGAGAGAGAGAGAGAGAGAGAGAGAGAGAGACAGAGTGACAGAAAGAGAGAGAAACAGTGACCATGAGAGACAGAGACAGAGTGACAGAAAGCAAAAGAGAAATAGTGAGTGACAGAGAACGGGAGGGAGGGGGTAAATAATTGAAAAGAGAAAGAAAAAGAAAGAAAAGGAGGAGTTAAACCGAAAACAATAATAAATGTAGCTACAGTGAACCTGAACCAGATAGGAGAGTCGTGACACTGTCACTTTAAATCCCATCTCTCCGTCTGTTTCAATCGTTTGTTTTGACTCGGCTCTCTCTCCTTCTTCCATTGTTTATTGTTTTTTAAACTAATAAAATAATATCATTATTATGTCTACACGAATGTGCTAAACGACTTAAAATATCCGCCGTGAAAAAAATAATATAAAATAACAATAAACGGTCGATGTCTGGACCCTAAGAGCTCGAGTGTGAACAATTCCTCTTCCTCCTCCTCTCTCTCTCTCTCTCTCTCTCTCTCTCCGCCCGCCGTGCAAGGAAAAGCACGCGGCCAAAGAAAGCCATCATTTTAGATGTGTGTAAAAAAAAGAAAAAAAAAATCATGCACGTGTATTACCTGGTGAACAGGTTTAACTTTCCTGGACTGTTTACAGACCCTTAGAGCAGAGTCCAGTTAGGACAGTGGGGTTCACTTCCCGGATCACCGTGTTTCTCTCCTACTGCGGCCATGTAGTGCAAAGTACCCGGATGTGAGAGATCGTGCCTACTGCTACTGCGCATGTACGCGGAAACGGAGAGCACTCTTAAAGGGACAGTACCCTGTAGTCCATCCGGGAATTTACCACGAATCAAGCTCTTTAATTGTTATTTAATGTAACTACTTACTTATTTATTTATTTGCATATACAAGTAAACCATTTATTTATTCGCTATTTATTAAAGGTCATTCATTAACCACTTTATCCTGGTCAGGGTTGAATCCCTAGACCTTTTCTGTTAAGACTAGGCCATGAGGTGGGAATACACCCTGGATGTAACATACACCTAATACACCAATACAGTCACTGAGCATCATGAATACACCGAGCAGGCATAACATTATGATCAGTGACAGGTGAAGTGAATAACACTGATTATCTCCTCATCATGCTATGTACCTGTACTTTGCAATAACAATAAAGTTGTATCTATCTATCTATCTATCTATCTATCTATCTATCTATCTATCTATCTATCTATCTATCTATCTTGGCACATGTTAGTGGGTGGGATATATTAGACATCAAGTGAACATTTTGTCCTCAAAGTTGATGTGTTAGAAGCAGGGATAATGGGCAGGCGTAAGGATTTGAGAGAGTTTGATGAAGGGCCAAATTGTGATGACTAGACGTCTGGATCAGTGCATCTCCAAAACTGCAGCTCTTGTGGGGTGTTCCCGGTCTGCAGTGGTCAGTATCTATCAAAAGCGGTCCAAGGAAGGAACAGTGGTGAACTGGCGACAGGGTTATGGGCGGCCAAGGCTCATTGATGCACGTGGGGAGTGAAGGCTGGCCGGTGTGATCCGATCCAACAGACGAGCTACTGTTGCTCAAATTGCTGAAGAAGTTAATGCTGGTTCTGATAGAAAGGTGTCAGAATACACAGTGCATGACGGGTCAGGGCTGTTTTGGCAGCAAAAGGGGGACCATTACAATATTAGGCAGATGGTCATAATGTTATGCCTGATCAGTGTATGCAGACACACACATTAAAGTTTCTTTCTAAACACCTTTTTTTGTCAGTTTACGCTATAAAACAAAATAATTTTTAATGCCTGATATCTGTGGCAGGTGTCAAAGTAATTGACCGTGTTCACACAGTCTGAGTAATTGTAATTGAAAATGCAATATTACATATAAATCTAAAGAATATGACAATTTTTTATAACCTCATGATGTCAGATTAATTCTAATAAGTAGGACTACACATTTGTGCTAATTCGTTCATATATTTCTGGCAAATTCACTAATTAGATCAAACCAACTCGTTCAGTGAAGTGTGACAGAGAGCAACAGAACACTAAGCTCCTATTACTAATAATATAGCTAATCTTATACTTTGTTATTTTATACAATTCTGTGAATGTTTAGTTTTTGAAAAAATTTTTTTTTTTTGGTGTAATGTTCAAAGTGCAGGCTGGGAATTAATTTTTTTCCCAGCCTCGGAAAAACCACACCATAGGAACAATACTTGTAATAACTGATTGTGTATGCTTTAGCATTAAGGGCTTTTCTTATACTTGACAAATAATAACTAGACATGATTTCATATTGTTGGGACGTATATATGGAGTACATATGTGGGGATTAATACCAAAGCTACACAGGTTTTTTTTTGTGAAAGGAAACATAAACACTGACTAAAAATCACACTAATATTTTGCTAATCAAAGATAAATCCCCAAAAGGCTAAACTGTTGTATTGCACAGGTATCATTAATGTGGAAGTGATTTCTTTGACATTACAGATAAACTGTTGTAGGTGAAATATATCCAAACTGAACAGTCTTTGTGTTGTAGCTGTAAAGCTGAAGCTGAGTGGCCCCCATACGGAAGCCACGTGACAGCGTACTGTCTCTTTAAATTTACCCAGGAGCCCCTTAAGGAGCCCCAGGGGCCCCAAAGCTCGGCTCCCCACCCTGAAGACAAGCGGAGCCTCTGAAAAACACACACAGGAGGCCATTTGGAAGCGACAGAACATTTGATGGGTATTTAATAGGGGCTACGAGCGGAGTGAAGTGCGACTTGAAAGTCGCGTGGACGCGTAAAAGTTGAGTGAAGTTCAGCCGCGCGCGCAGCGCAGAGAGCGACACGGCGCACACTTACACTTACACAGGCGAATGCGTCTTCCTGCTGGTTTTTTACAACCGATCAGCGAATGCTTCTTCGAAATGCTGCGCTCCTAACAGCGTTTGGTACGAGGAGCGTTGACTTAGTTCGCTTTCACATCAGATAGGCATGGAAGAAAAGGAGTCCAGGGTGTCGGAGACCGGGGTCCAGACGGAAAGCCTCTCATTGATAATACGCGATGAGGGAGAGGAGGCCACTCCGCCTTACAGCGCTTCGGCACAGCTCACAGCAGGTAAACACGGCCGTGTTCACACCCGGAGCGCTAAAACAGATCGAAGAGCAGTGTGTGTTTGCCGCGTTAATCCGCCTGATGAACAATAGCGCACAGCAGCATGGCCCCTTGCATTCATGGGCTCCACTATAAACAAAGGCGGAATCCAGTGCCATGCCATGCCTGCACAGCGGTGCGCAGTCGCCACCCAGCGGAAATGAGCGCATCTGCCGACTGTCCCTGCGGAAGTAAACGCTGTCTGTTTTGAACAGGCCACAGGTTCCCAACCCTGGACCTGGAGAACCCTCTGTGCTCCATTTTAGTCTTCTCCATGCTAAACTTCACCATTCAAACTGAGCAAAAATAAGTGTTTTAGTTAAAGCAGAAGTGTTGGGAGTAGATGGGCAGAGGATCAGGATAGGGAAGTGAAAAGCTGTACAGGCTGATGGGAGGTTTAAAGGACCGCAGTATAGTCTGGCAAGGCTGACATATCTAATGTGTCCAGGGCAGTGCATTAAACTAACACTGGGGGGCAAATTCCTACATCACCCATGCATGGCCATTAACTGAGTTGATCAGTCAGCTGTTAATTAGTAATATATCCATTAAACCTGATCATGACCTAGGCTGAAATTGTTCTTGACCATGACCCTTTACTTCCACATTTTAGCCAGATTTACAACAGTTGTATTCAAATTGTGTTTTTCTCTTGCAAAACTACATTTGTGCATTAATCAGGTAACATCTGTCTAAGCACCTGGTTTTATTTTAGGCGACTGTGCTGCCATTTATCCTGGCTGCCAGCAACAAATGCAGATTTACTATACATAGATCATAAAAATATAAACTAAGAGCTGGAAGTTGATGTATTTTCTTTTTGCTTTGCTTCAGGAGAAGATGACATGACCAATGGTCACGTGAAAGAAGAGAGTCAATCTGGTCTTATCACTCATGTGGATTCACCTGGGACAAGCTACTGGAGCGTTTCAGAGAGCCCTGAATCGCCCTTCCTGCTGTCCCCTGTTCCAGGGCCGTCTAGACAAAAAACGTCTCCAGCTAAATCAGGGCGGGCATCACGGACTGGCCACAGCCGTATCCCTGGTCGAGATCACCGCCGTTACTACCACGAACACTGGAGAACTGAGTACCTGATGGACTTTGACCCCAAGAGAAATGGGATGATCTGCATGGTATGTGGCAGTTCTTTAGCAACTCTAAAACTGAGCACCATTAAGAGACATATCAGACAGAAGCATCCCGATTCCTTGCTGTGGAGCGCGTCCGACAAGGAGGTGATCCGTTCAGGCTGGGAGAGCCATCTTAATCTAGATACTAGTCAGACATCCTGTGCAGATTCAGCCATCACCTCAGAGCCGGAGGAGACGCTAGAATGCACCAGTCTTTCTACAGGTTTGTGCTTCAGGTTTAATATATGTTTTTTTTAGTTTTAGTTTTTTTTAGGCCTATAGGTTGTTTTTCATGTAAAATTCACAATGGTGGATGTTCATATGTAATAAAAAAAAGAGAAAATTATATAGTGCTATTTACTGTATAGACTGTTTTCATAGAGCAAAAATAAATGACAGAAAAAAACCACAAAACACAGATTAAAGCAGTACAACAAATTTAAAAGGATTCAATTCAAAGTTAAAATTTAATGTAAAGATGAGCAACTCTATATTTTTAAGTTCATACACATATATTATCTATAAAGAGGATTAAGTCATACAAAAATAAAAAAATTTTTTACAAAATATGCTGCTCATTGTAGACGTACACTGCAGATATATGACATAATCTCCCCACTTCCCCTAGACAAGCCTGGCAGTGCTGTGGTAGTTAAAACTGAGTCTGAGCCTAGCATGGTGAGCTCCTCATCGGCTCAGGAGACTCAGAGTGTGCCTGCTGAAATGCTAGAGCGCTACGTGAACGACTCGCTGCACGCCTGGTTCCGCCAGGAGTTTCTAATGGAGTACCAGTCAGAGGCGGGCAGGCTGGTGTGCATGGTGTGTAGCCGTCCCTTGCCCTCTCTTCATCTCGACCACATCAAGAGGCATGTGCTGGAGCAGCATCCCAACTCTCTGGTGTACAGTGCAGAGGAGAAACATCGAGTCCTGCAGGGCTGGGCTCAAAGCCAGGGTGAGAGACCACCTGGAAAGTTTGGACAGGAAAGTGTAGAGAAGCCACAGGAAGTGAAAGATATAGACTGGAATTGAAAGATGTATTGAAGTGGGGAAGAAACAAAAAAAAAAGGAACATGAAAGAATAGATGTATGAGAAAAAGACTATTTTCAGAAAAGAGCACTAGCCTGCATTATTAAGAATTCCCTTCACTAAAACACCAAAACATCTAAACTTTAAACTCTTTGTGTTGGATTAGGTCTTGGAAATATCCAAAACGACTGATCCCCAGGATTGAAGTTGATTGGAGCTGAAGTAGTTTATCTTATGTTCATAATTTAATTTAATGTGGCTTCATTTTACATATTCTGTTGCAACTCACACACTTTTTAGTTTGTTTTTCTTCCTCTTGATCTGGTTCCTCGACTAACCTCTTCTGTCTTTCATTCACTGTGGCATTTCTACACTTTCAGCTCTGGAATTGAGAACACAGGTATACAGTAGTGTGTCACTGCCATTTTTTATGTAATTTTCTATATATATCTTACCACAGATTCTGCAAGAGTCTATGTCAAGTCTGAGCCAGACACCAAAGATCTGAGCGTGAACAGCCCAGTACCGTTCGCTTCCACAGAGCCTGACTCTCTTCAGCACAACACAGAGCCATACGGAAAGTCTGCGATGAAATCAGACACGCCTCTTCAGCTCACCACCAACAGCAGATTAAAAAACAGCTGTCCATGGCATCTACGGCTAGATTATTTGGTTGCTATTGGGCCTCCGAGTATGCCAGGCTGCTTCTGCATGGTGTGTTGTGAGGAGCTGCCAGTGGTGAGAGTCAGCAGCTTTCGCAGGCACATACAGGACTGCCACCCTGAGACCAGCAATCTTAGCCGAAGGGAGAGAGAAGATATAGCCAGCGCCTGGACCCAGGACGGGGCTTTGGTGGAGCCGGAAACACACTCAGAGCAGGGTAAAAACACTGAGCTGAATTATTTTAAGCCTAAGCCTTGTTTCTAGCCTCCTGATATTAGGTTAAAGTGGTACTCCAGATTTTCTAACCTAATCTGTATCTACCACATTTGTAGCGGACATACAGATGATTTCCACCGACAAGAATTTCAGCTAATATTTCTGTACTGAGAAAAGAACAGAAAACCTGTTTATTCAAAACGCCCATATCTAAGTTCCATCAGTAAATATTTCAAATGCATGACTATATAAGGTGAATTCAGAATTAAACCGGTCTACTCTAAACAATAAACATCTAATGCTAAGTCATACAAGAGAGAATGGCTCACCAAAGAGGTTCATATATCCAGCTAGTAAACACTGGAGCAATACAGAATTCTGGTGGAGTCTAACTATGTTCATAACTCATAGCCACAAATTCTTCCATCCTCAAAAAGACAAATTTAAAGCTTATTTTACAAACACATTTGACACAAGGATTCATAATCAGAGTCCAGGACCCTGTCGCTGGTTCACTGGTTGTCCTACCTTGGACTATTTTTGGTACTTCAGGTACTAACCACTGCATGCTGGGAACATCTCATAAGACCTGCTGTTCTGGAGACTCGGTCATCACAATTTGGCCCACGTCAAAGTGACCCAGATGCTTACCCTGCCCATCATTCCTGCTTCCAACACATCAAATTTAAGAACTGACTGTTTACTTGATGCCTAATACTGTATATCACACACCTTAACTAGATAGCGTAACTAGATAATCAATGCTATTTATGTCACTGGTTTTAATGTTATGGCTGATCGGTGAATGTGGTAAATAGACATTAGTTTGAAAGAAAAAAAAAAGACTATTCCTTAGTCTTTTCCTTAGACATAAATTTCACTCCTGCTATAAACATTTGGTACATTAATAGATTGACCATTCTTGTCTTTCTTTGGCAAAGCTGCCCCCAGGGACACACTTGTTGAAAGCAAGACGCCGTCCATAAAACCATCCTCCAGGCAAAGTGGCATCCAGAAGGAAGATGGGGAAAGGAAGATCATGTCAGCACCCATTATCGGGCGACACAGCCACTACCCAGGCAAGGACCAGCGGCGTAACTACCAGGTGCGCTGGCGCATGGAGTACCTGATGGACTACGACTGCAGGAGGCACGGGCTGATCTGTATGGTGTGCGGCGCCACGCTAGCGACTCTGAAGGTGAGCACGATCAAGAGGCACATCCAGCAAGTCCACCCTCACTCGCTGAGCTACAGTCCCGAGGAGAAGCAGCAGGCAGCACAGAGCTACAGCCAAGCAACGCTAAATTTCATTCACTCAGACAGCTGCTTCTCTGGCTCGGATCACAGTCACGGAGCACAGACTAACACTAACGCAGAGCTCAACCAGGTTTGATGAACAGCAGGGGGGGTGTGGCATGCTTTCTTGCACTCAGGAAGAAGATTGCTGGAACAAGCCAAAAATATGATCTCCACAGCTTTTTAGTTGTGGAATGTAAGCTTGAGATAATTGTTTTTGTGCACTTTTTTTGTTTGTTTGATTCGATTTCATTTCATATCATGCTTTCTGTTATTAAGCATTGATCTGCTTGGAGGTGGAGAAATGTGAAGTTGTTTCCTGAAGAGAAATGATGTCACTGGCCTGAATAAGAATGAAGGACCTGTTTTTTTTCTCTCCCCCCTCCTCCCTGTAAGCACCTATTTATGCATCCGTATTTGTACAGTGCAGTCTTCTGTGAGCTTTATTGATTGCTGCAGATTGCAGGGTTTAAAGTACCAGAGGGATCGTTTTGCATGGGGTCAGCAATGCAGTGGGTCGCACATTCAGCACTTAACAAAGCACTTGGTATAGGGGGGGGGGCAAGGGAACTGTTATGAAGCATGACTTCTAGAGCAGCACCTTGTGAAGCACACACTGTGTGTAAAGTGATCGGTTCCATTCATTTCAAAGATTTGTTTGTTCTATAGCAACACATCAATAATGAATATCACACATGAAAGTTACTTAATGGCAAAAAACTACCTATTGATTAGGTATGTGATTTTTTTTTTTCCTCATTGAATCACGTCTTACTGAAATAAATATAGCTTAAGGCCCTGTGCTGCATCATAAATGAATGAGGGACACAAGTCCATGTCTCAGGGAGTGTGTGTAATCTGGGCTTGCCATCTATCCTGTAGAATCAACTGTTTTTGTTTATTTGACTGACTTGACCACTGACTATAGTCTAAAATGATGCAATTAAATTCTCTTGCAACTGAGCGAAAAGAATGCAACCAATTTTCGTCATGTTCTTATGTAACGAAGTGGAAGTGAAGGAATCTTCCTTCTTTTTTTTCCTTCCTACATGAAGTTGTACAAAGATAAAAGTAACTTGATGTCTTTTTCCTAATCTCAAGACTTACCGTTACAACTCCGTGTTGCTTGGACCCCAAATGGCGATGTTCAAATGAACACATTTAATCTAACAAAAGGATCTCTGATTAATTTTAATCCTGGCGGACTGTGAGCGGAAAACCATGGTACTTTGACGTTGCTTCATTATGCACTATGCTAGCTGCAGAGAAAACATATATCCATATATGACTTTTTTCTCATTTTCAAGTCAGCTCATTTACATCTGTTGTTAAAAAAAATCTCTTAAAAAAGATGCACGAAAAAGACAAAACTTCCTTTTTAAGATTTTTATTAATTTCATGTTGACAATTACATGGACCCCCCCCCATTTTTTTCCAAAGCTCCCAGATTAACTTAATTCATTGCTAACAAACTCAACATGGATATTAATCACATCTAGACTCGAAAGCAAACAACCAAAGAAAACATGACTTCTGCAACTCCCTCCCCATGAGAGAAACTCCAAAACAAACGACAGCAAACATGCTGGCAGATTATAGGATTAAGTTAAAAAATATGCAGGTTTATAACTGAAACACTATGGAGAAATAGGACACGCTATATAGAATGAAAAAGAGAGAGGTTTGCACCTATTAAAAAAAATGAGCATTCCTTTATGTGCTGGGAAAGGAAGGAAAAATAAATTTTTCAACTTAAAAAAAAAAAACAAAACAAAAAAAGATCGTATTCTTCGAACATCACCACACCCAAGAGTTACATAACACGTCAGTTAAGCAACATGAGGACAAGGGTACGAACGATGCACACTTTCACCTGTGTCTAGATGTCCTGTTTGCATGGACACATGAACGGGAGAAAAGAAAACAACTTAAAAGGCCTAAATAAACATTCAGGATCCTGACTCAGAGACTACAGTCAAGCTTTAAGGGTGATGTTATGTTCTATACATCAATGCCATGTTCAGTGAATTAAACCTTCATGAAACAATCCACAACGAAGCAAAATTTGCACTGCACTGAAACAGTTTCCAACACAAACGAGTAGGGCTGCATGCAACAGTCAGAATTCTGTATAAATATTAGTAGGACATTCAGCAGTTGGTAGACGTGTGTAGTAGTATTAGCAGTAGTTAACTCTATGAACCCGGTGCTCATTTAATATGTTGGTGCTTTAATAAATACAGGTGTACTTTTGACACTGAAGCCTAAGATAAGAGTGCTTCCAGGTACATTTAAAGCGAGATTCAGGTAGAATATTCAGTGCCAAATATCGAGCAGGCAATAAGCAAAGTGCATTGAGGTTTCTCCTCTTATATTTTAAAGTCCCTTATAGATGTGAATGTACGAAGCCACTTTAGTCGTGTTATAATAGCTCTATTGTAACAGCACAATTTCTTGTGAAACCAACTGTGTAAACGAATGCAATGAACAAGAATGTGTTTCCAGCTTTTGGCATGTGTTAAATTAACAAAAACCTTTCATACACCAAGTCAAAAAAAACCACCTATACACATAGTGTTATTACTGCTGGTCTGAACGCTGATCTGAGGCCAGAAGGCTGATCCCAGAATAGCAAAAAGACCACCTTTATAAAGGGTGCCAAAACTATTCAGACTTCTTCCTGGTTCTCTTCAGAGCAGTAACAGGTTGCATGGTCGTCTTTACGTTTCTGAAGATTCTATACCAATAACTCAAGCAGAAGAAATATTAATACTACTCATTATGATGCCAGCCTGGGGAGTCAAGAGCAGCTACCCTACATGTGACCTAAGAGTCATAATCATAACACATTTCCATGTGAACCAAAAAAAAAACAAAAACAAAACAAAAACGGAGTCTTAACCAGACGCCAGAGAATATTTGATATTAAATATAAAAAGCAATGCAAACTACTTTCTTCACAGCAAAAAGCTTGTTGTAATCTTACTATATATACATACACAATTAAAAATTAACGCCAAATGGGTAAAGCAAACTAGAGCGAATCGTCCCAGCTGGAGCAGTGTCCATCATATCCTAATCGATCTGTATGTGCGAGTCAAGTAACAGTGTGTCACAGATTTAGAATAAATCAGTAGGTGGTCTTTAGGGTGGCGGTCTATTCAAACACCTCCATCCTGGTTTCTTCTGTCCATTCCCACCCACCCCCGATACATTTTTAATTGAATTTGTTTGTTAGGTTTAAGTACAGACGTTAGTTTCCAAGTCAAATCCTTGTCTTTATTTCACCAGCTTTTAGGACACTCTGAAACCAGGCCAAAGATTCGATCTAGTTCACACACCCTGCCCAAAGTTGGGTGCCAAAAATGGACATTCAGTTGTGGAATTACGTCATTTCCTGCATTTGTGTCACCAGCTTCAGTAAGCGTCTTCACCAAGCATCTTCCCTAATGCTCGTAATGAAGCTTCAGAGTTAACATTGAAGAATATTGAGAAGCTTCGGAGATTTTAAAGAGACTAGCTGGTTCAGTGCACATGGCTGGTAAGAGGTTTATAAGGAGAGGTTAAACTGGGGAGGGGTGGAAGCTAGAGATACAGGGATTCTGGAGGTGGTCATGAAGTCGTGAGAGGTGCATCATTCGGCTTTAGTGCGCTTTGCTGCTTTCGGGAGCTTCTCCTGAATCCTGGTTGGTTAATAAGAAAGAGAAATGAATAAAGTTAATACATTTTAAATACTGAATGGAATATAAATAAGCCAAGATGCATTAATAAATAGAAAAGCTTAGGGTTTATTAGCTTAATTACTGACTGCTTGAGAGCTTCTAATGCTAAAGTCAATTTAAAGTAAATTAGAAATAAATGCAAGTATAAAAATAAAAACAATAAAAAAAATAAATACAGTAATATTTTTGTTTTATTGCATTATTTACAAAAAAATTCCTCCATATATATCTTTCACCAAGGAGTATTCATGCACACTGTCCACTTTATTAGGAACACCTCCACATTTGTGCAGTTATTTAAAATCATCCAATCCTGTGTTAGCAGTGCAATGCATAAAATCCACACCGATACAGGTCAAGAGCTTCAGTTGGTGTTTCCATCAAATATCAGAATGTGGAAAATGCGATCTCTGACTTCTCAGGAACAAACATTTTTGATTTTTTTTTTGCCTTATTCAATTCAGAAAAGAAGGAAACAAACAATGTTTATAGCGGCTATAATTAACTTGTCTCATAACAGTTCCACAACATTAAGTGTAATAAACACTGGGTGGTAACAGCATCACTTGACTCCATCGTTTCTACAGCATTATTCACGCTGTTTTGTGACATTAAGGTAATGAGAAGAAACTTACTTGGCCACTACAGCATTAACATGAGTGCGTACGAGGTTGATGTAGCGATCAATCTGGGTCTGAAGGGGGGAAAAAAAAGGAAGCATAGATTAAATATGGCTAATAAGCAAATGTCTCCTTTCAACACATTTCAAGTCAGATTTGTGTTGCAGGCTTTCTTTTTAGTTCGCTATGGGGACAGGAAAGTGGGTTATGGTTTTGAGGTCACAGCATAACTTTTAGAGGAAAAAAAAGGAAGGTGGAGTAAAAGCACTAATTATAACATTTTCTGATTGTATCTAATGTAGCTACAGAGGATCCCTGTGATATTTCACACTTCAACACAAAGAACAACCTCCAACGAAGCATTTATTTAAAATAAAGTACATCTTAAGAGTGCCCCTACCTTGTATTTCTCATACAATGGTGGTACAGTGAAGGCAAGGATGTCCACTAAAAAAAGGGGGAAAAAAAACAACTTTCCAATAAACTCAGCTTAAGGTATTAGCAAGGATTAATTTCTGAAAGATCTTAAACCTAGCATAGTGCTTCCCAAGGATGTGAAAGCTTACCGAGAATGAGGATGGTGATGCCGTTGAAGACGGCACCCACATATGTCATCAACCACATGACCACAGCCAGCTGGAACAATCAGAAAACATGCACACGGTTAGTAAAGTGCTAGATAGACAATATCACTGGTTTGTTGAATAGTCAACAAATCAGAAAAGATTTATTCTAAACTCAAACGATTGTCAGTAATCGTTTGCTTATGAATAGTTTTATTGTGCACGGATGTGTGACATAACGAGAAGGCAGCCAATTATAGATCCTGTGAACTGCTCCTTTCTCTCTGGAGGGTAGACTGTTCTAGGTCAGTCCTCCAGCTCTTTAAACCTCTGCACTATTTCCTCTGAATACCACCAGCTCCCACTCGCAGTCGTCACATGATCAATGAGGCTTATCAACATATCTCACTCATACGGACTAGGTGTGTGTTACACATTTTAGTGAGTGTAACAGTGTGTGTGTATGAGAGAGAGGGAGCGACTAGATGTAACTGAGGCATGGTGGACAAACAGAAAGCTATTAGTGCTGCATTGTCTTTAGCAAACATTATAAATAAATCACACAGGGTCAAAGACCTGCGTCGGATTTCTGCTTTATTCTGATGAACTAACCTTGAGGGAATCTACCAAGTCTTCGACCAGGAAGAGGCGGCACATTTGCTTGAGTCCGCAGTTGATGTAGGTCAGACACACGTCCACGTGCTTGCGGAAGGTCTCGGGAGGCAAGCTGACATCCTTCTCCATCAGTTCCCTGTTACGGGCATACGGGTCAACCTAATTATCCCATCAGCTACATTACTAAACACTACTGAGTGCAATTGCACCCTCAATTATCTCCATGGCTTTCTGCATGCAAAGAAGAGCGGAGATAAAATATAAAATGGATATGTTTAGTTGATCGGTGTAATTATATACATCCAAAATAACTGATTGAAACTTAGCTATTATTAAGTCTATGGAGCAGGGGTGGCTCACCTGAGCTACTGAGAGTCACAAAGGCATCGGGACAAGCCTCGGCACTGCCACTATACCCATGAGCAACGCCCTTAAATATCTGAATAAACTTTTCCTTCTCGCTTATACTCACGTCTACAAAAATGGCAATACTGCCATAAATAAACTACTTCTTTTTAGAGGCCCGTCTCTATTTGGTTTCTCTCAGTAGTCTCAAACTTAACCCAGAATCGTAAAACGTAAAATCGAATCACAGAAAATCGAAATTCTTCACTAAACAATGTGCCAAAATGGAGAAAGCTCAATTAGAAAGAAAAGCTATGGATAGAACAAAAAGTCCTCAACACCACCCTCCAAAGCACAATCCTGATTTGGTAAACTTCAAAAAAAAAAAAAAAAAATCTTTTTTGAAATGGATAAGAAAAACATATACATAACTAACATATCTTTCAAAAGTGTGTCATGTCATTGGGAAAAATAATTTTAAGTTCATTTCTGATCAGTCTTATGCAAAAATTAAAAAGTGCCCCTGTCCAAAATTACAAACTCTATACCGGACTCTATAAATGACTCCAAATGCTGATGAGACCCCTGCTTCCTAGAAATAGTTCATCTGTTGGTTCACACTTAAATTGTGATTACTATGTTTTCAACTGTCATAAAAACAAACCACACTAAAATGGACGACGCTTCGGGGATTTGATTCAAACAGACAAAAACATGAGTTAAAGCTACTTGAGTAATTTGGTCATAGCAGTGTTTACTGAAAGCCTTGTCTAGATCAAACAGCAAAATCAGGGTGATGTTGTGTAATAAAAGGCTGCAGGTTACTGACTGTGCAAATAAATCCCCGGCTCTATCTGATTATTGCATCATTTTAAACTAAGCCTAGATATTTTCTAACCTGTTTTTTAACCCTTATTTGGCTTCCAAAATTAAAACCCAGGAGCTACCCCAGGCTTGTGCACTTTTTCTGCACAACCAAGTTAGAATCAGAATGGTTTGTCTTACTTGAAGGGGTGTCCTTCGCTGGACTTCTGCACGGCCTGGATGACGGATTTGTATACACGGAAGGAGATGGTGACGCAGAGCAGTGCCAGGAGCAGGTAGGAGACGATGCTGATCACGCTGAACGCTGCCAGAGACAGCAGCAGGAGCAGGGAAATGCCAAACACCAGGCCTGACTTTTTAGGATCCCGCCAGTACACCAAGTCATGCACTGTAAAACAGAATGGTAGTGTGTGTGTGTGTGTGTAGAGAGTGAGAAATGGGGGGGGGGGGGGAACTATTAATACAATTCATGCACAGACTTGCCCAAACCTGTACTAAAAACATTTATGATGTTTAAATATTTGACATGCAAAGAGTTCTGTATGGGTCCATTATGCAATTCAGAGTTCTCAAAATGGCCTCCACTGGAGTGTTAAAGGAACCTTTTAAGTCAGTCTTATATAAGCGGCAGCCTGTATGTACAGAGCTGCCTTTAGTGCAAGTGCTTCAACATCTCAGGGATGTATATATGCTCGCGTGTCGCTCGTGTTTTTGCATAACATTCTCGAGCCATCAAACTTGCTCAGAGTTGTGGACTTTTCTTCACAACCTTGCAACCTACATCTCTGCTTCCAGTTAGAACTCCTTCTTATCTGTTCTAGGACGCCTCCATGGCCACTACAGCACAAGATCGGACTAATGTGAGCACGTACTGCGTTTCAGGTTGCGCTCCAGACTCTCGTCTCTCCCTATACGTTACATATACACATACACCGCACAGCCTGTGCATTTAAAGTCCCATAAACTCCTTCATTAAAAATACGTACGAGGAATTGTAGCTGTACACCAGTTATAATATATTTTATACCACAGCACTGTTGAAGTCTGGCAGCAGTTTTGACAATAGTGCAGCCTGTAACACATTCCTAACTAATACTTCTAACACAGAACAATTTTTATAGTAAAAATTCATTCATTCAAAAATTGATGCTCTGCAGTACATGAGCCAAGTCTAACTTCAAGAGAGAAGAAAAAATAAAGTAAAGGAATGACTTGTATGAATCAATGTAAGAAACTGGTTAAAACACAATGAGTTAAAAAGAAAAATATATTGTAATTAAGAAGATATGAGAAATAAAGCACAGTGTTATAGGGAAATAATCAGCTTTGGGGTGGCAACAGTGGCTCTGCTATACATTGTGCCTAGAACAGCATCCACGTGTGCTTTATTCTTAAAAAACAAAATCTTAAATTTACAGGCATTTTGTTTTAATGCTGAAAATTATACTCCAGGCAAATGCACCCGATTTATTATTGTTTTCGTTCAAATAAAACTATAATTTGCTTCATTCGGCTGCATTGAATATTTTGAATAAATCTCCACTATGAAGGATAAATTGTACAAATGTGTGATTTCAGGATATCTACTACTAAAAGCGATTTATCCAGTATAAACATTATGCTATAAACAAGCCGCATGTTAGAACTGTTTACAAAAAAAAGAATGTGTCATCGTGACATAATTGCAACACCAAGGCCGATGATTCACAGCTTCAGAAAGCACACCATTGTTTTCACTGCTCCGTTTCAGCTGCTCCGAGTCTAACAACGAGCACTAGCGTGGGGTTTCCTTCTCACTCTCTGCAGGGGTCTGAGTCTTTCCCAGCATGCTTTGCTTAGTGCCCAGAGGGAGCCAGCATGGACTGAGTGCTCATTCATTATCCCTCCCTCTCTCGCTCTAGCTCTCCTAAGCGGCCCCAAATACACCAGCACGTCCCAGCGGTAGCCAAACTGCAGTGGCCTCTTTTCAGTAGCAGCACTGTTAAGCTCTTAAAGGCACCCGGCGCTGTTTATATGAACGTGGCCATGTGTGTTCAGGCATTTAAAAAACACACAGTCGTGGCACGTAGAGGTGTGGATGCTAAAAAGCGCCGTCGTAAATGGTAAACGTTTATTATTAAAAATAGCAACAGCATGTCATTTGCCAGAAATGTTCTATTTTCTAATCTGCAACAAAATCCATAAAAAGCATGATTCACTGTTTGGAAAAAAAAAAAAAATTATTGGCACAGCCATTAAAACAATTCCTTCTGACAGAAAATACTGGAATTCTCCAAGTCAGCTTTAAAGACATCCTTGAAAGACTGAAACAAGGTCACTGATGCCTCCTGCTTTATTTGTCCCTGTGCTAATCTTTACACAGCTCCAGTGTGAGGAAGCTAAAGGTTTTGTAAATGATAGAAAACTGTGGATGCCAAAAGGAAAACATTCAACCAATCAGAAAAAAGGCAGCATTTCTATTTCAATATCAGTCCAAGCTCGCCCTCCAGCAATGGTAAGAGAAGCCTTACCTAGTTTCATGTCGTTTTCATAACATTCTACTCTACTCATACCAGCTGTACTGAGGTCTCTACAGATTTCGGGACATCCTATAAATATCACTGTGGAATTCAGTGCAGTGAAGATTATCCATGGCCTTCACACCCAATTGCAGACAATACAAAAGGCAGAAACGCCAACGTTCTCTACATAAAACTGTGAAACGTATCACACCTGGTATGAAAAATATGTCCTTGATACGATCACAGCAAGAGTCCACTCCACATCCCACAGCATGCTCTGCACTGCCTAGTAGTTATCCAATTATTCAACACGATTTCCTCATGTCTCTTCTGATGAGGGTTTTCTGCCCTCAGTTTTTGCTAAAAGATTAAAATAACAGTGCTTTAATATGACTAGAAAATGCTGCACCAATTCTGAAATTCGAGAGCTGAACTGCCTCTTTGTGCATTGTCCAAACTATTACCAAGTTTACCAAGTGAACGTGTTTCAGGATGTAACCATTCTGCCAGGATTTCAAGGATATGATGATAGTTAAAAATGCATAATTGCTTGCCATTTGGAGAACATAACCACAGCCAAGAGAGCAACTTCCATTTCCATTAGGGAAAAAGGACAGCCATATTATCAAAGAGTCAGGCATCAGGACGGTAATTTTCTGTTCTGATTGTGTAGAAGTTGTATATCACTACCTGTTTGGTAGTACAGCTGACAATTCCAATGTCAATGGCTATGATACTCAAAAGATACAGCGGTTTTTCAAAAGCATGCAAGTGTACATGATAATGTCGTAGGTACAAAACTGTTAAGAGACGTTAAGAGAGTTTGTTTAGTATTAGGGCGTTCTTTGAGTGCAGGGTTAGCAGGCTGACAGCCTAAAGGGAGGACTTTACCTGTCAGGTGGGTTAGTATTAGTGCCAAGACATGCTCTGCAAGGTGGTAGGCTTCTGCCACCCAGATGTCGATTGCCTCTATCTCCTTGGTTAGCGAGGCATCTGGCTGGTTCTCATTCGGTAGAGAGCGAGGAGAGGGATTTGAGCAAATCAAAGATTCAGACTGATATAATGGTTGTGAAAGCACTTCCTTTGCAGAGATTGGAATGTCTTTAGGAATGGTGATATCATCCTGTTGGTCAGGACTACTCCCAAGCTCTTTTAAAGCACAGATAGTAAGGCACTCTTGCTCCATGTCCATGATCATAGCAGGGGAAGGGGAAGCATCAGATACAGGTTCCTTAGCGGTCTGTACTGCACCAAGGCTTTGAGACTCCTCATCCTGCTGAGATTTCAAACACTCTCTCATAAACTCCACAAAACTATCTGTTGGAGAAGATTCGGACTCAGTGGACTCAGGTTTGCTTGGGGTTTCTGAGGAAATCTGCGAATCTGGAGCATTGCACTGGATTACTTCATCTTGTTCAAATTCTGTGTCAATAAGATCAGATACGTTTGTGGGCTCCTCAGATATCTGTATATCAGGAACATTCCGCTGGACTATTTCATTTTGCTTGGATTCTGCTTCAATGGCGTCGGGTTTGCTTTTGGGTTCTGGAGATATTGGTTTATGTGGATCATCAAACTGGCTTATTTCATCTGGTTCAGTATTGCTCATCGGTAGTCCCTCAGTTACATCACTGGCCACAAATTCAGCGATCACATCAATGATATTGCTGGACGGATCATTATGAAAAGAGGGAAACTGAGCAAGCGTGTTCTGTTGGAAAGACGGCAACTCTTCTTCATGCCTAGTGATGTAATCGTCCTCCTCAATCAACGAAAAATTTCCTGAATCGGATTTTGTCTTTTTGTCCTCGATTTCTACACTCTCATCATCTAATGCTAGATGTGGCATGGTATTTTGAGAAGACAGAGGCTCCATAGGGACAGCCACTGAAATGTTAGAAGGAAAAGGCTCAGGTTCAGCATCATAATTCTGCTTACTTTCATCAATAGTCGCACTGAAGTCATCGACAGTTTCCTCATATGGCTGCTGAGCAAGCACAGTATTATTTTGACTCTGTTGAAGAGGGTCAGATTTTAGTAACTCGTTCGTATCCCGATTATTTACAGCAAAAACACCAGAGTTCAACTGGTCTTTTAAAGCCAGTTCCTCACTAGCGTAATGATCCAAGTATGTGTCTATATCACTGGAGTCAAAATCACTTGTAAGATCCTCATAACTAGGTGGAAGGTCAGGTACAATTTCTGTAGTTTCGTCTGATTTTACGTTGTTGAAGGAAGATTCTCTTGAAGTTTCATCTGTATTCTGTGGTACAGCTGACTGTGTTTGAGAGTCCTCCATGCCATGACTCTTTGAGGGAAGGAAAGTCTGGTTACTGGTGTCCTGGCTAACATCACTGATAATCTTATGTTTTGGAGAATACTCTCCATCAGAATCTGCCAGATTTTCCAGTGAGAAAAGGTCATCCATTATTGGAGCAGCCTCTTCAAATTCTGATCTTGAAATTTCGGAAAGCTCCTCAGATGGTTTTGAAGCCTCTGTTGCAGTTTCTTGCATTATCTGATATCTCTGCTCATCATCTTCCTCTTCTTCAGGCTCCACTTCATAATCACTGAGAACCTGTTCCTCTGTTTCAATAACATTAATAATAGGCACCTGAAGACCCCGTTTCTCTTGTTCATTTGGAATAATCTGCTTGTCTGGAGAGAATCCACACTCGACAGCATCATTACCGACACCACTGGCTTCTTCAATAACCGTATCATCAGATTCACCAGAGCTGTCGGCTTCATGGGTCTCTACACCTAGAGTGGCAGGTTGCTGTTTTGCATTAGAGTCAGCTTGGGGAACAGGAGGTAAAGACTCCAGAGGAGGAGCCTCAAAAGAATCAGGCGGTGCAGCAGGTGAAGTTATCTCAGAGTCCTGAGTTTCAGAAAGGAAAGGTGGTTCTTGAGTATCCACATCAGGTTTGTCTTGCTTGTCCCACATGTAGGCTGTAGGCAAAAATCTGAGATCGAATTCGGACTCATCCTCAACAGTGTCTTGCTTGGACTGATTCAAATCATCATGGTCGGTTTGTTTGGACATTTCATCAGGGATGTCCATGAACTCATCAGGTACACCTACAAATGATGATGGAATTCCTTGTACATCTGCATCTTTGCTCTTTGTCTCATCAGGTGGACATTCAGGCATTACAGAAGACTCTTTAATTTCATCAAAGTCAGATTCTGCAATGTTGAAATTAGGCGCTGGCGGCAAATGAGCTCTCATCCAGTCGGCGGTATCCTCGAAGTCACTTCCACGCCTGGAATCACCAAGTATCTCAAAGGGCGATTCAGGAGAATCTTGTTCACTTGATGTGGGTTTTTTCTTAATGGATGAACGAAGAGTGATTCCATGAATCTCAGAATGAGACTTTTCATAGTGGCGTTCTCTGAAATGAAACCCTGTATCACTCCAATCAGAATCATTCTGCTTTGCAGCCAGAGCTTCCAATGCTTTAATTCGCTCAGACACAGGAGATATCTTTATAGGGGAAGAGTCTTGTTTTTGCGACGCAAGTGATGATTCAAAAAGCTCCCTTTTCTCTTGGAAACTACGATCCTTGATTCCAGTCGTGGGAATGGAGTTATCGTTTCCATAAGTCCCAGGAGAAAATGAGCTTGGCTGGGAGGAAAAGCGAAGTGAGGTAGGCACACCTTCTGATGGCTTCTCAGAGTCCAGTGCCACCCGTTTGTCTGCATCCATTAAACAAGTAGGAAGGAAGAAAGGGAAAGGTGGGAGGAAACAAAAATCAAGGCACACTCTATTTTCATACAGATATGCTAAAGTGGAGGGCCATACTTGCAGCTCTGGTGAAAGCAAACTGTTCACCTTGATATGCATTATTTTGCATTTTATCATCTCAAGTACTTTTTTAAAGTACCTTTCCTAGGAGATTCGTTTGAGCCAAAGTCAGGCCCCAAAAACTTTAGCAATCAGCATTTCAACTAGCACTTTAAACAGCATTCCCAGGATGTTGACCATCCAGATTGGTGCAGCTGAAGCAGTCATGCATTGCAAGGTTTAATGGATTGCCTTTATTCTTTGCATGCCAGTTGAATAATGTATGCTTAAAAAATCTAAACGACACAGAATGAAAGATGCTTGCTTTACAAAGTGAAGATCTTGAACATTACGAAATACCTCCTTCGACATTACGAAAAAGAGTCCCCTTAGTGGTGCATCTTTAACAATAGTGAAAACGTACATTTACATTGCACTAAACAGTGCAGAATTACCACACGAATAAATAATTCAAATAGTCTGTCAAGGCCATAAAGAAGTCCTAAATGAAAGCGTCTATACACGACAGTGTACATATCAGAACCACAACAAGTGCATGCTGTCTAAGTACCGAAGAGGAAATACTGTTCAGTAATTGTTGACATCCCTGCTGTTGTATGTTTCCTCAGTATAAATACCATCATGATTTTGAACGTGTAATTAATCTAAAATGGCAGTGCAGACATGAGACAAAATAGATAATAATGAAATAACTAAATGGCAACTATTGAAAAGCCTTATCCTAACTTGCGATAAGATATTGCATGCATAAGCAGAAATGTTTAGCTAGCAGCCTTAGCCATGGAGGGGATAGCCTGGAGCAGGCCTTGTGGTCGATCCCTTCCCTGTGTCACTCTACCTGCAGTACCAGTAAAGATGGGAAGGAGGCGTCTGCATACACAGATAGTGGCCGAGGAGAAACATCAAGGACAGGATTCCTTTGGGATACCAACCTGATCCATTTTTAGGATTCTGCTCTTATACAAAGTGAACTTGAACTCTGGTAAGTTAAAATGATGTGTCAATCTTGAGATTATCCCAGACCCACAGCACCGTTCTTCTAATAAGTGTCTGCTGCTGAGACACTAACAAAGAGCACGGTTCAAGCATCTGTGAGGGTTTTACTTGCCGGTTTGTAGCCAATGTTAGATTTGGGGGAGTGATGACCATACAAGACAAGTGGAACTATACTGGATATTGGCTTTTTAAATCAACAATGAAAAGTGAATTCTTGAAATACTGGAGGTACTCAAGAATGGTTACGGATCAGGGATTACAATAAACAAAACAGCTGTCTACGGTTGGGACCTGATGTTATAGGCATGATGTGGGGCAGGAGAGGACCAGCTGTGCCAAGTTCAAATGCAAGGTTGAAAGTGAATGTCTATTTTAATTTACAATTTGGTCCAACATCTATGAGCAGCAACATGAAGGACTAAACACTCACGCTCCCTTCAAAGTAAATGCATGGCACTACAGGCATGGCACACATGGCTTTGGCTCTGATAACGACATTTTTTTCGCCCCATGAATTAAACAATGGCTTCTTCAGTTACATTCCTGTCCTCTGATTCATTCTGTGTTACATAGGTGGAGTACCCTGCGTATTCAAATAGTTTCACTTTAACTACCTGCTGTGGTGTGGCTACCTACTCAGGAGGGTGGCACTAGAGAGAGGGATTGAGAGCACCGTAGCTGCAGCGGAGCAAGAGATGGCATTCTTAGAAGAGATGGAACAGAAGAAGATAGAGAGAAGAGAAGGTAAAAATGATAGAAAAGCAGGCCAGCAGCAGAAGAAAACTATACACTTGCCTTGAGAAGACTGAATGAGAGATACAGGCGAAGAGGAAAAAAAGGAATCTGAAAAAATAAAGAGGACAGAAGAATGAGAGGAAAATAGAATCAAAGTAGAATCTTCTTATACTTTACAAATTAAAGAGTAATGGATAATATTAATGCAGTGCCCGCGCATACGCCTCCTTACCTGATTACATTCAAAGCAAATCAATCTTTTCTGTGCAAAACCAGCGTCAATCTATAGGATGATCTGTGAATCAAGTCCATCAATTTTTGCTATTATGGGAACCTCACACATGTATTCTAGCAAAGTAGATCTAGCTGAAGTTACCCTGGTCCAAGAGAACATCCCGACAGCTTGCTCTACAAATCATTAACCATTGCAGAAAAGATTTCTCTGTGTACTCTTCAAATTCTTGCCATAGATTTCAACATTTGACCCAAACAAGCACCCACACAATGCCTCATGGCCGAGGAGTTATGTAATCTGTGTAGTGAATCTGTTTTCTGATTGCACTTCAGAAAAACACTGCAGGTTTCAAGGCTCGGTCTTCACATTTTCCACAAATTTAAAATGCACAAGCACTAGGCCTTTATACATTATGATGCCTCCGTCTTGACATCTCCAAAGAGATCAAGGTGCGACATGCTTGTGAGTGAATCAGTGCTGCGTTACTGGACTAACCTGCTCCCATCAATCACAAGGAGAGTGAGTTGCACTGGTAGTGCATTGCTGCCAGTCAGCAATTCTAGCTCACCCGCACCCTCACCAAGGCGAGTGGAACTGGCTGGAGTTTAGGAGTGCAGACCTGCCGCACAACATTCTTGCCTCACCCTACTCTAAGCTCCTTTCACTACAGGACACACCCTGGACCACCTCGTGCATCATCCAGTTTCACGTAGACACACCCAGCAAACTCTCAAAGGCTAATATGCATTTCAGCCATTCATCAGTTGTTAAAAACAATATTCCCAAGGTAAGAGCTAACTGCAATAATAATAATAAGAAGATTAATAATAAAGGCAAGACAGATGCAATTAAATGAAGAAACTCAGGGATGCCTTGATCAAGTTGATTATCAGAGACCTTGATCTTGTATAGTTAAGTTGCAAATTTCAAGAACATTTACATTAAAGAAACAAATCCGAAGCAGCAAGAATGAAATGAATTAATGTTAAGAAAGATGTCTACATTTTTTTTTTTAAATTGTTCAACAAAAGCTAACTCCTAGATAGCACTGGTCAGTGGTAGACATGACCAGGGGTATCAGTATCATTGTTTGTGCTCTGATTTACACAGTAACATTCATGTAATAGACTATATCTGACTAACCGATTTGGCAGCTGTTATATCCAAAACACTGAAAATAATTTTGGACACGCTAGTAAATCAGCTCACATTTATCACAGGTAGCATTTCATTATCTGACTCACAATACACACTGTTTTTAAATAACCGTGGTCAAACACATCAATCACAAACATGGAAGTGTTGGGCCAAAAGCTGCCAGTTTAGGTTCAATGCATGTTGATACAGATTCTGTGAAACCTCTGGGATTTTACAAGAGAACTGGAAGAGAGCATGCCCATCAAGATAGCAACGTTTCATCATACAGCAAAGATGAACAGGCGTTTTGAGTGACGAGTCATTCTAACTGGACACAAACATGGTCAGCACTTTCCCCCCCTTTACACATCTGGTTATCAGAACCAATGTTTAAACACAGGTCTTATAGACACAATTTCCAGATACCACACAGTCCTCTAGTAATGACTAGTCCAAGAGCCGTTGAGATTATTTACTGACGTCATTAACTGAAATCAACAAGCAATACAACAATTTTTTTTGTGCACATTAATCTCACCGGCATCAACCATGAAGGAAAACTTTGTCAACTTGAATAAAACCATGTTGCCAAATATAAATTCTGACAACCACAAAAGAGCCTCATGATCTCGGTCCTATTGTGTCAGTTACCAATATATAAACATCAGCCTATTGTAAAGATTTAGCTATAGTTTGCTTTCTGACAGACGTTTAAAAATCACACAATGAAAAATGAAAAAGAGTCTTTTGCAGTGGGTGGAATAAAGAAAGAAAGAAAAACACCCACATTAATGCTGCATAAGGTTAGAAACTTCAGCATGACACAACTTGTGTACAGATCCTTCGAAAAACAAGTATTCTCAGCCACCTATCTGACTCAGTTAACACTTAAAACATTTATTTATTTATTTAAAAGAAAAGGTGTGATAACCTGAAGGCAGACTGTTGATTTTATAGTACAGGGTTATAAGATCAACACCATCACTCTTTTTTTTTTACTAGATTTAGCTTCGTAACATCTGTTGATGTTATCTGGTTGTCATACTTGTGCTACATCTGGAATTTTTAGTTACTTTTATCAACAAAAAAAAAAGCCTAGTCATAAAACCCGTATTTTTATCCCCTGTTAATTGCAGTCTAATGACAATCGGTTAACAGTAAAAGCATTTAATAACTTTTTTCATTTCAGCAAAAAATCTAAATCCAATATAAAGGCTTATAAAGACATTTCTCACAGTTTCAGACGTGACACTTATCTGCTAACATGTAAAAAGACACTTCCGGATGAAATCCAGTACACTACGAGTATGCTGGACATATCCAAGCTGCATGTCTTACAATGGCCATCAATCCTGCCACAAGTGTCAAGTCTGCTCATATTACTGACATTGGAGTGACCTGAAGAGGGTCGGCAGTTACCATGCCAACAATTTCAAGCTTTTGTTTCTGAGTACTAAATTATAAAGCTCAAACTTAATTAGGTGAACAGTTCAGCTTCGCTTAGAACCAGATTACATTACATACATCTATCCAAGACATGTGAATGACTGGACATACACTACAATTCAGCTGCCTTTTACATGCTTTAGGGATACTGAAATGAGTGCTTATTCTGGTTAATAGTTGACCATATCTGCATGACCAGATCATAACTGATTTGATCTGGTCCATTCTCAGAAATAAAGGTGCTAAACTGCATTTCTCCTCATTAATAGGGTGGCAACAACAATAGGATATTTTCTGTACATTTATTGTGTATCTTTCTTGGGAATGTGCATTTTGTGTACCTTTAATTAGCTTTTATCCTGAAAAGTCATCTGTGGTGTATAAAAGAAAAATTCACCCTGAACAACTTGCATATTTATAAAAAAAAGCTTTAAAAATTCTAATTCCATGTTTTATTATAAAAACACAACAAATCTCGGTTGCCCAGTTGAAGATCCACTGCGGAAGATTTCACCTATTTTATAATGAATTTTTTTTTAATTTGAATTCCTTTAAACGTTTCCTTATTGTCACATTGATCACTTCGGTTTCCTACATTACCCACATCGCAGTTCGACTGCCTGGATAGTAGGAGCAGTGGGATTTAGCCCTTGCATCATCTCTACCTATAGAGAGTGATGCAGCAATTTTTTACCCTTTAGACTGACTGTCTTCACACCATATCATCTGTACACTCAGCTCAAACAGATAAGGTTTCAAAGCTTCAACTTTCATGTTAATACCATCAACAACAGTAGCATTTTCATACATTAATAGCAGACCAACATACACTATATTACCAAAGGTTTTAGGATACCCTTCCAAATCATTCAATTCAGGTGTTGTTTTTCAGAAGTGGCCCCAGTGAAAACAACCCTTAATGCGTCAGCATACCAAGACATTTTGGACAATTTCATGCTCCCACCTTTGTGGGAACAGTTCGGGGATGGCCTCTCACAGTCTCTGCTATAATTCATCCCAAAGGTGTTTTATCAGGTTGAGGTCAGGACTCTGGTGCAGGCCAATCAAGTTCCTCCACACCAAACTCACTCATCCATGTCTTTATGGACCTTGCTTTGTGCACTGGTGTGCAGTCATGTTGGAACAGAAAGGAGCCATCCCCAAACTGTTCCCACAAAGCTGGGAGCATGAAATTGTTCATAATGTCTTGGTATGCTGAAGCATTAAGAGTTCCTTTCACTGGAACTAAGGGGCCAAGCCCATCCCCTGAATTCAATGATTGGGAGGGGTGTCCCAATACTTTTGGCAACATAGTGTTAGTCGAGTCTTTGCTGTAACTTGGTGTGGCTGCAGTCTTTAACGTTGGGTCCGTTGTTTGCTATTTTGTTACATTACATTTTATCATTCATATGGAAAGCATTGTGTGTGTGTGTGTGTGGTGGGGCGGGCATCTTTGGCTCTTCATAAGCCAACCTAAATAATATCCTGTACGTTTCTGATTGCTGAAATATTCTCCTATAGACTCAACTGCAGTCGTGCCAGCAACGTCCTCCTGCGATGTTGCGATGTCAGGATGACACAACTACCGACTACTCCATAAAACAACAAAAACACGGCACTTGTAAACGAACTGTAACTGAATCACCAAGCACATCAGACCTACTCCAACCCAAATGAATGTGTATTGTACTTCAGAGTAGACTTTTCCATTAAGGTCCCAATTATGCAGAGTATGTTTTCAGGTAAACATGCACACTGAAAGTACAAAGAAAAAAGTACACCCCTGTTGGTAGCATCACAGTGCGGTGTCTATAAATGGAAACAGTGCTATCATATTTAAACAAACGTCCCAAAACCAACACCTGTCATGACTATCAACAAAAGAACTGGCATCCCGATGGGTGGCCATTTTGAAGAGAGCTCTAGAGCAATACTCAGTGCCACCTACATCACACTACAATGCGCTCTTTAAAGAAGAACTCGGGCCTCGTGGATCCACAAAATATAAACAAGATTGATTTGACGACCCTTCGGGTTTATTTATATTAAAACGCTGTGTTTATAATGGTGAGTGTAGAGAGGGGTATAGTATAACGAGGCTTTTCTTTCTAGTCGACGTATACACGAGTAATGTGGAAAAGGACAACAAATATAATTCGGATTGACAATTGCAGGTTTAAACGCGTGTATTTTTCGTGTACGTTTGTACAACACACACACACACACACATACACACACACATACACACTTGCCGTCGCCCAGTAGCAAAGCAACAGCTCTGCAGTGCAGTAGAGAGCTCTGAGATCATGAAAATGTGTCACCAAAAAAACATCCAGCTCCATTTCCTGGACCGAATTATAAAAGTAAAGGTCAAAGATGAGGCTTTAGAAGACTTTTAATTTCCTTTTTATACTAGATAAAGGTTACAAATGCACTATTACGCAGTAGGAAGATCACCTACGCCGTTAAAAAGTTCGATTTGAATAGGGATGCAAATAAAGCCAAATAATGATAAACATCAATAATAACAAATGTTCAAAACCCTGAGCCTGGACTATTGTCTTATTACGTGAAATGAAACAGTACAAGACTTTAACACTGCAGATGTTGCTCAGGATGACGGGTGAGTCGAGTTACTGAATCATTTCTGTTTCCTGTCTGAACGGAAACGTTATTAAATCCGATTCAAAGACTTATTTCTCTTACCGGAAAACTTCGAGTCTTTGGAGTGTCCATCGTTCAGCCCTTGAGACGACGATATCTGACGGGACTGTGTCATGGGGTCTGCCATGTTGTTGTTGGTTTTTTTTGCAGAGGATTGCGTTTGAGAGCGCAACACACAAGTACAACAGCTCAGAGTTAACGCTGTCCGTGTGAACAGGCCCGGATCACCGGAATATATTTCCCCGAGAGCGGAAAACACACACAACCTCACCACGAACAAGACCGGGAGACGCCTGAGCGCGCGCGCATGTGGAGCTTCTTAACAAGAGGGAAACATGGGGAGGCGGAAGAGGAGGACTGGGCGGGGCGGGGCGGGGCTAAAGCGCGAGAGAGAGAGAGAGAGAGAGAGAGAGAGAGAGAGAGAGAGAGCGAGACTAGTTTATTAGGGTGAGAGGTCACTAACTGACTTAAAGTGACAGCATGATGGCTTATTTTGTTTGTGTATTTTTCAACTAAAACTTCTGACTTTATATTAATATACATTAACTATATATCACAATAAAAAAAAACACATTCAAATGATATAATTCTGGGGAGAAAAAACACTGAAAAATAATGATACAGCAAGGATACAGCTTTTGTATCTGTAGCAATGTGCAGAGACATAGGCGGATACATTATATTGCCAAAATCATTGAATTCAGGTGTTGTTTTTCAGGGGTTGATCTTGGCCACTTAGTTCTAGTGAAAGAAACTCTTAATGCTTCAGCATACCAAGACATTTTGGACAATTTCATGCTTCCCACTTTGTGGTAACAGTTTGGGGATGACCCCTTCCTGTTCCAACATGACTGTACACCAGTGCACAAAGCAAGGTCCATAAAGACATGGATGAGTGAGTTTGGTGTGGAGGATCTTCACTGGCCTGCACAGAGTCCTGACTCATCCAGCATCAGTGCCTGACCTCTCAGGGCCAAGCCCAACCCCTGAAAAACAACACCTGAATTCAAAGATTTGGAGTGGTGTCTCAAAACCTTTGGCAATATAGTGTATTTTATACTCAGGTATTGGACCAGTGATTTTACTGGGATCACAATTAGTATAAAATATTGCTAATATTACTAAACGTGCATAGAAAATGACATAATGTAGCTGCTTCTACTATCTCTGATGTTACGCCTCCAATCAGAGACTACTTTTAATATGAAATGTCTGACCAGTGTTTGTTTAACTGTTTGTTCCTTGTGGAGGCCAGCGAATAGTTAGCTTCTGTTAGCTAGTTACACTCACCAAACACTGTATTAGGAAAGCTACACCAGTACTGGGTAAAGAACAGCCTCAGGTCTTTGTGGCATTGATTCCACAAGATGTAGGAAACATTCGTTTGAGATTCTGCTCCATTATTTTTCAGGCACACATTAATGCTGTAAATCTCCTGTTCTGCCACATCCCAAAGGTGTTCTACTAGATTCAGGTCCTGAGACTGGGAAGAACACTGAAGAACAATGAACTCGTTGCTTGAAACAAGTTTGTTTTGTAACATGGTGTATGCTGTAAGCAGCCATAAGAAGTTGATAAATTGCAGACATCCTTATCTAGGGCAACTTACATTTTATACAACTGACTAATTGAGGGTTAAGGGCCTTGCTCAGGGGCCCAGCAGTAGCAGCTTGGATGACCTGGGATTTGAATTCACAACCTTCTGATCAGTAATTCAACACCTTCACCACTAAGCTACCTCTTCCCTGATGTGGTCTTCAGCTTTTTTAGCCCATCCACCAGCTTTGACGTGTTTTGCATTCTGAGATACTTTTTTTGTTCATCACAATTTTACTGTAGAGTCAAAAAGAGGACAAAAGAAAACAAAACAAAAAAATGAAGCAAAAAAAAAAAGTGGAGGAGGGGTACAATCAGGGGGTAGACAGAGCAGAGAGTTAAAGTTCAGGAGAAATGTTATTGGTGGAACTACTGTTGTACAGTTTGGTGCACTATATTATCAAATGTTTGTAGGCAGCTGACCATCACACTCGTGTATTTATTGACCATCCCATTCCAGATGTAGTCTCTTCTATGCTGTTATAATAACCTCCACTCTTCTGGGAAGGCTTTCCATTAGATTTCGGAGAACGGCTGTAGGGATTTATTCATTTAGCCAAAAGAGCATTAGTGAGGTTAGGCAGTGATGTTGAGCGAGGATGTCCATGGAGCAGTCAACGTTCCAGGTTCCGGGGTTGAGGACAGAGTTCTGTGCAGGGTCATTTAGGTTCATCCACACCAATCACAGGAGCATTGTCATGCTGAAACATACTCTGCCACTTAGAACCAGTGAAAGGTAATTGTAACGTCTTTTAGTAATATCATTTACGTTTTATGGACTTTGGCGCCCTCTGCTGGCAGAATATGGAATTTTTTACATTTACACATGCGCACAAAAGTATATTAACATTATATATTTTGCGGGAAAAGCACAAACATATATAATGTATCGTATTATAGTTTCCAAAGTTAGTTAGAATTCTTTTTTTTATGTATTTTTAGAAGCATAATAATAACATATAGTAAATATATAATACTTTAAATTTGATATATACTGATATTATTTTCACAATTATTAATAATTACCGTTTCCAGAAAGATTTGTACTGCGCATGTGCGGAAATGCGTCTACTGCTGTAATACTACTACTACTAATAATTTAATGTTATAATTTTCTGTATCATGGCCTTTTTTTGCAATACAATCAAAACTTTATATAATAATGTTAATTGTTCCATTAAGCTAAAATTAGGGTCTTCTGCCAGATTTGATGTGAAGCCTGGCATCCCTCAAGGATGGCCTATATCTCCTTACCTTTTCCTTCTTGCTGCCCAGAGAACAGCTCTCAGATTCCTGTAGCTATCAAAGTATTGGAGTTACTCACCATAGCATCTGGTCTCCGATTAAATATGAAGAAATGTGAACTGTTGGCTATAAAAAACTGTGATGTTGATTCTATTTTCAGCATTCCTGTAAAAAACACTGTTACCTACTTAGGAGTGGTTATAGACAAAGATGAAAAGCAGAGATGTTTCAATAATTTTAACTCAGTCATTGTAAAAGTCAAATGTAATCTGTGGCTACTAAGAAACCTCTCTTTAAAAGGTAGCGATCTATTTTCAAAAGCTGAGGGCATTTCTAGATTAACCTACACTGCACTGTCTCTACATGTAGATCCCCAAATGTGTAAAATGATAGACAAGATACTGTTGTGTGGAAAAACCGAACTCATTATTTGAAGAAATCTGTTATGATGAATGAGTACAGTAAGGATGGCCTCAACTTTTTGGACTTAATTGGACCAGATGTTTCTTTAAGTGTCCAACTTCCTTATGGAATTTCATTCCTAATCCCATTTTTTCCCCAGGGTAGGTGGTCTAAATTTCTTATTGTTGTGTAATTATAATATTGATAAAATCCCTCTTAACCTTTCATGCTTTCATAAACAAATGCTGCTGGCTTGGTCTCTAGTTTATAAGCACAACTTTACTCCTCATAGATTTTTTTAAAATCTGGAACAACAGGTATTTATTATACAAAAACAAAACCCTTTACTTTCGACAGTGGTTTGATAATCATATTTGTTTGGTTAATCAACGTTTCAATCAAAATGTTCAGCTTTACAATTATAGTGAATTTATCCTTCCTGTTTCTCCAAAGGAGTTTTCAATAGTTTTTGATGCCATTCTAGCAGGGATCATCTCCCTTTTCAAAGGTTTTGAGAACAGCGGTCACTATTTATTGTTGGATGTGAAGGAGACAGTTACTGGGAAAGCTTGTTTTTCAGGACGACTCAGAAACCAAAATAAGACTATTCGTTCTTTGTTTCAACAAGATATTGTATGTACTCCTCCTGCTGTCTCGTATTGGTCTGGCTTTGTGGGTGATATAGAATAAAACAAGATTTGGCTACTACCACATACTACCACTTATTTCAAATGCTGCACAGGTTTTACCCAACTAATCACTACTTACAGAGACTTAAGAAGGACAATGATATAAACTGCACATTTTGCAAAGATTCTAGGGAAACTTTGGTTACCTGTTTTGGTCCTGCCCACATACAAAACAGCTATGGAGGGAATTCATATAGTTTTATTATTGATAATATTTACCCCCAGTTTACACAACAGTGGAAAAATGTTTTGTTTGGTTTTGTTACCACTGGAAGGAATGATTGCTCTCAGATTTACTTGATTAACTTGATTTTAATTTTTAACCAAATTCTATATTCATAAATCAAAAGAAACCAAGTTGCCAAGTTGTTTTGAGCTGAATGTTAATATTAAACAGTATATTGACTCTGTAGGTGATTGCACTAATCAAAAAGCTGTGAAAACATATAACATATGTAAGCTTTACAGTGTTTATATATGATTCTAGTTTTTTAAATTTATTTATTTGTTTTTATTTCATTATTTTTTGTATCCCTCTGGCTTATTGATAAGTTCACTTGTTGTATACTGTTTTTTTCTACTTAATAATAATAATAGTAATAATAATAATAATAATAATAATAATAATGTGTTGTTGGCAGTATTGTCGCGCATGCGCAGAACAAAGCCCGAGTTTCCGCACATGCGCGGTACAAATCGTGTTTCCAGTACGGATCGAGTAGTGACAAGCCACACCCTTTATTTATTTATTTATTTATTTATTTATTTATTTATTTAATTAATTAATTAATTAATTAATATATGCTGAACATTCAACATTCAAACCATACTGAAATATTACAAACACGACATTCACATTTTCTGAAAGAAAAAAGGAGAAAGAAAAAGGAAAGTAACAGGAAGGGTATACATTAATGATCATATAAGATAGAAGGAGTTTAGTTCTTTGAACATATCCACAGTTATGATCGCTTTCCGACTTGAAAGTCCATGAAGAGTTTCAAAATAAATCCTTAAATTAACTTTGAACTGGGAGATATTGGGCATCCTTTCTGACCATTTACATTTGGAAAACTTACCCAATAATATCAGAAGATTTAGCATAAAAATGTGACTCATTGTTTTTATCAAAATAAACTATAACATCTCTTTTCCTTATATTAATATATATTATATTAATTCAACACAGTAAATAAACAATGACAAGCCACACCCAGAACAACACATTTCCTCAGCGTTCGTCATTTGAACCGGAAGTGTATTAGCTCTTGGGCAGCCATCTTGGTCTAACTGATTTCACATAGTACGGATGGGACTTAAACTGTACCTTAGCATGTAGCCGTGTCGAGGGTTATTGTATGTTGCTTGAATGTTTTTCTAGGTACGAGTCACTGTGTTGCGCGGCAAAAGCGAGGGACAAAACAAAAGCATGTGAAGATAATTTCCAGCTCAGGTGTGTATGACAGACATGGTTTTAGAAAGGCGGCAAAGACACAAAACTAGGTTTTTAGAAGGCAAACGAGTTAGATATTAATATTTGCTTATAGAGCATGGTAAATGTTTGGTTAATATTAAATAGCTGTGGTTGCTAACGTGTTTTCTTTGAGCACGTGACGGCTAACGTGTTAGCCATGAGGTTAAACTATGTTGTGTTTTAAATTGTGCTTTAAAATGGCGGCCAGGGCAAGCATCTGGTTACAGGGTCTAATGGAAGGCTCGGTGAGGAGTGAGCTAATCTACTAATGAGAGTTTAGACATGTCGAGTGAGGTTAAGTAACATCACACTCCTGTAAACCTGTTCTGCACGCGGGAACAGCTATAGGAACTGACACGAGCGAAAAACTTCAGTTAAAGTCTCTTTAATCTGTCTATCTGTTAATTAATCCGATTATCTGTCAATCAATCTGATTATCACCGGTGATCTTGTATGATCATGCAGGTTTAACAAAGTTCGTCACGCATGGATAGCAGCTGTCATCTAACTCTGCTCAGAATAAAGAAAAAACTAATGATCAGTGTTTAACTTGCTTTTAAAACTTGTTTATATTTTTCCTCCACCAGGTAGTTCAAGTGCAACAGGTCCCTTCCTGAAATTCAGCACCCAGCCATGGGCCTGCGGTCAGCTCAGAAGAAGCTCTTCCCCCTGCGGGGCATCGATGGCGTGGTGCAACTCTTTGAGTATGAGTTGGGAAACCCCGAGCCTGATCTGGCCCTGCTGTCTCTGGTGCTGGGCTTCGTTGAGCACTTCCTGGCAGTCAACCGCGTGGTGCCTGTCAACGTCCCTGGAGTGCGATTCGAACCCCTCAATGGAGACTGCCTCAACTCCTGCTTCCCTACAGTAGATCTAGGCTTAATATCAGCACTGCACGAACGCTTCACGGCTCAGATCCGCGGCGCAGTGGATCTGTCGCTGTACCGCAGGCCGGCCGCAGGTTCGAGCAGAGAACTAGTGAAGAAGGTCTCGGATGTGATCTGGAACAGCTTGAGCCGATCATACTTCAAGGACCGAGCCCACATTCAGTCTCTATTTAGTCTCATAACAGGTAAAACACCGGTGCAGTTATGTGGCAAGACACTTATTTGAGAAGCCTGTTCCGATAGAAGTCCTTTTCATTAGGGATTACTACTTTTTTTTTTGTGAGATTTTAAGATTCAAGAGATAAGATTTTAAGTATTTATTCACACCAGGAATATGTATCACGGTCCAATGAACTATATACAAATAGATGCCATGAAGCAGTCCACTTGTAAAAAAAAAAGAAAGAAATAGAAAAGTGGAAATTAAAATAAAGTCAGAGAAGCATAGTAAGGATGTCCTCTAGCAACATCACAGAAATGTTTGACCAGCTTCAAATAGTGTTGTCCTTTGCGCCATTGAGCCTGGCAGTAGTGCCTTCCAGCAAGACAACGTGTCTGAAATGCCAAGTTGCAGAAATGGATGGCTCTATCCATAACTTCAAAATAGTCTTTTTGGCAGCAGTACCTTATGAATGCTTCAGGGATATTTCTCATGGATTTCTCAACGGAAAAGTTCAGTGTTGATGTCACTGACTATATTTTTTAATTTCTTGAAAGACAGTAACGGTTAGTAAATGTACTAGTTATTTTGAGCAGTTTTACTAAGCAAGTAATAAGAGGTTACTGGCCTCTGTAGTAACATGTTATTTCATTCAGAAATTTCACCACTGTTTGGTTTCTGTACAGGCACAAAGTTGGACAGCTCTGGCGTGGCATTTGCAGTGGTGGCTGCGTGTCAGGTTCTTGGGCTGAAGGACGTTCACTTGGCCCTGTCTGAGGACCACGCCTGGGTGATTTTTGGCAAAGGCGGTGAAGAAACGGCTGAGGTCACGTGGCATGGCAAAGGCAATGAGGACAGGAGAGGCCAGACAGTCAGTGCTGGAGTCAATGAGAGGGTGAGACTAGTGCATTTACACTTTATATTCCACTTGTATTTTTCATAGAAAAGCATAATTAATATAAGAATAAACATGAAGGCAGGCCTGTATGGTGGAGTAAAAAATGTGTAGTTGATTAAAAGACATTTGTTTAATATTTCACAGATGACAAGGAAACATACTTGTTTGACTGCATTTTGTTATGGTGTTCATTTCTGTAGAGCTGGCTGTATTTGAAAGGATCCTACATGAAATGCAACCGTAACATGGAGGTAGCGTTCATGGTTTGCGCCATCAACCCGTCTTTAGATCTACACACAGACAGCTCTGAGCTGCTACAGCTTCAGCAGGTGAGCAAGAGGATGGAGTGTGCTGTTTCTGAGCTTCGCCTCTGTAACTACTGTAGATTTTGTTTTTTGTTTTTTTTTAACATCTTTTCCGTCCATCACAGAGGCTGCTTTGGTTACTGTATGAGCGAGGAGACTTGGACAGGTGGGTTACAAAGAGTAAGAATATATTCACCTGCAGCAGTGTTTACCTTGAGACTGACTCCTGCTCAGTGATGCAAACTGATTCTGTTTGTCTTGCAGATATCCAATGGCAATGGGCACTCTTGCTGACCTCGAAGATCAAGAACCTCTTGGCAAAGGAGACCCTCTCTCAATTCACCTCAAGGTGCCAGTGATTTGATGTGTATTTCTTTCTTTCCTATCTGTCTTTCAGGTAAAGCAGCTACCCCTGTGACTTGTTGGTGATAAAAAATAAAAAAAACTCTTAAAACATACACTTGAGATGAATGGGAATTGTTCAGGATCCTGAGTGCGTGACTCTAGGTTTGCCTGGGCTTTGACAGCATTGGAAAGCCATATCATGTTAGTTTGGCCTAAATATAGTGTTTAGCAGATTCAGTTAATGTAGCAGGTTTGGCAGCGAACACTGCAGGGTATGCTAGCACCACTACCAATCAGATACCTGCAGCTCAGACTAAAGACATATATGAAGTAAGAGGCTTCACTGCAGCATCATGCAACTTTATTGGAGGGTCTCAGTTTACATGCACATGTGTGGAGAAGAAATTTTAATCCCCTTGGTTGTTGAACAGGGTTTTTTTTTTATTATATTTACATCACTAAACATGTGCTTTACATGCACTTTGTTTCAAGGCTGTGGATTCCGCCAAGAAGTACTACAACAATGAGCATATCTACCCGTTCATGTACTTGGCTGGGTACCACTACAGACACAGGAACGTGCAGGAGGCTCTGGGGGCCTGGGCCGAGGCTGCTACAGTCATACAAGAGTAAGGTTTTGATGTTTAACCTTCATTACACTTTGCTAATGACTTAGTGACTTAGTGTAATGACTACAAAAATGTGATGAGATAATTTTGTAGTAATGTCAGAGTAATGTGTTAGTAATTTATTTACAGCAGATGGCAGTGTTGATCTGTTGCTTAGTCATGACATACTTGGGCATTTTTGGGTCAGAAAGCAAATATTTGTGATTTAGTAGTCTCTTTCAGGTAGCTATCATTCTTCGGTCTCAGGTACACAGGATTGTGTAAAGATTCTCTGCTATACACCAAGCACAGGTTTTTTTTTTTTTTTAATATATGCTCAAAGCAAAATCACACATCCATGTTTTCTGTTGTTGTGATTAAGAGCCACAGCACTGTATGGTTTTCATTTTTCTCATGCAGATGAACCTGTGACGTCACGGTCTGCATTTATTTGCCCCAAACTTTATAATGCCTGCTGTTGCCATTCTACTGATCAGTATTGTTCTATTCAGCATAGAGAGTATGTTAGCAGTGAAGAAAAGATGGGGAGAGGATCTGCATCTGTATCTTTCTCTCTGCAAGCACATGCTGCTCAGAATGAAGAACTAAAAATAGTTCTATCTGCTCTGCTTATGTGTCCCGAAGGATGTCTGCACCGGACACGCCCAAAACCCAGCCTCTTTCCTTTCCCTCTCTTCCTGTTTCCTGTTCCTTCTGGACACAATTGGAGTGCTCACTCCCTCACTTTTCCTGATATCTATTTCTGGACATTTTGTACATTTTAATGTTTTTGCAAACAGTTTTTGTATGTATTTCAACGCTCGCAGTTCTCAGTCCCAGCCTTGCGCCTTGGAACACGCTACCTTTCCAGAGTTTTTAAATCTAATTGTATAAGTGATCTATTTAATAATGTTGTAATTGTGATTCAAGCACACTGTGAGTTGAGTGAAATGTAACGCAGTGACAGGAGGCTTACCGGATACAGTTTGAAACCTGGTGTTGTAGTTAATAAGAGAGAAATGCATTGTTTAAGGTAAACTGAACCTTAAATGTTTCTTAAAGCTGAGTGTTTTTTATTAAGACTAGATCTCTCCAGCAAAACTCTGCAGCCACATTTATGGTCATTAGTCTTTTTTTTTTTTCTCCATTTATCATGTGGTCTGTGGTGAAATGAGACATTAAGACCTTGAGAGTAAGAGTTCTCTGATCATGTTTTGGTTCTCAGTTACAACTACTGCCGTGAGGATGAGGAGATCTATAAGGAGTTCTTCGATATAGCGAATGATGTCATCCCTAACCTCCTCAAAGAGACTGCTCTCGAGTTTGGAGGAGAGGGCATTGAGGGAGCAGATAAGGTAATAACTCGGCTTTAAAAACTGACAAGCCAGAAACAACTAACTTTTCTCAAATGAGTGCAAACATATGTGAAACCTTTTTTGCCTCCTGTCTTCTGTTTATATTTACCTCTCCTGGTAGGAGCAACCAAGACAGGCTGCAGCCCTCTCTGCCTTACAGGACCCAGAATGCTTCGCGCACTTGTTGCGTTTCTATGATGGAATCTGTAAATGGGAAGAGGGAAGTCCCACACCTGTGCTTCACGTAGGCTGGGCCACCTTCCTGGTTCAGTCTCTGAGCCGCTTCGATGCACAGGTAAACCGATCCAGACGCTGTATTTGTATGTCAGCTGTAGGCTAAAAGCTCAGTGTTAGCTTTAAATAATTGTGTATGTAAAGTCCAGAAAAAAATATTAAATTTACACACGCTCATATGCAGTTGAACTTACGAAGTTTATTGATCACTAAGCTCACCTCTAACAGTATAAAACTATACGGCTCTGGAAAAAAAAATAAGTGACCACTGCCCAATCTCCAGATTTGAACCCTATTGAAAACCTCTGGAATGTCATCAGGAGGAAGATGGATGGTCACAAACCATCAAGTAAAACTGAGCTGTTTGCTTTTTTGTAAAAAGAGTGGTATAAAGTTCCCCAACAGCAATGTGAAAAACTGGTGGAGAGCATGGAGCCAAAACGCATGCAGATCAGGGTTATTCCACCAAATACTGATTTCTTAATGTTATTTACCCAAAGCATTAATACAATTTGTTTACAAATTATTTGCATTTTGTTTTATTTGAGTTATTAAAGCTCTGCAGATACTGTATGATCTTGGGTTATTTTGATGTGTTGTCATTTCCTTTAAATATACACTATAAATAACAATAGTTATACTGAACTATATAAATAGAATATAAATAGAAATATTGTCAGCAGTTAAAAAAAAAAATGAAACAAAACTGTTCATCTCACCAATACATGAACCTGTAAGAAAAAACATAAGAAACTGATTATTTTGCAGTGGTCTCTTATTATTATTTTTTTTCCCCAGAGTATGTATATATAATTTGAGTGTATATAAGGGAATTCCACAGAACGTAATAATGGAATCAATCCCCTGTCAGGCTTCTTGAACAGCCACACTTTAGGAAAAAGTAACCCAAAGTTCATACTAAGAAAAACTAGGTTATAGGTAGTACTCTTTGTACATGCAAATAAGAAAGTTATGCCGAAAGCAGATCGCTGTGTAAACACAACACATTTCCATAATAGAACAGAAGGACACGTTGTACCAATCAGTTCCTTTAACAAGTCAGTTTTGCCTTCATTCATAATTCATAATTTGTAAATTTGAAATGAGTAATTTCCTACATGTGGAAATTTTAAAGCTGGCAAGTGAGCTCAGAGCAACTGTAAATATATATATATTTTTTACTGTTAGTATTATATAGTTCAGATTAAGCCCCCCCCCCTCCCCCCAATGTAAAAAGTTAGCACTCTTAATTCTTAGATTGATTTTTTTTAATTTTTTTTTTTTATGCTACGGTTTACCACATTGTCTTAGTGTGACACAAAAGATACTGTTTCACAATTTTGCACTCCTGTGAGAGGGATCTACTCCATTTCTTCATTAAATCTTCTTTCTCTCAGATAAGACAGAAAGTGACAATCATCACCAAAGAATCAGAGCCGCAAGACGATGACGACCAAGCCAGTGACGACCCCCGCGAAGGCCGGAGGAGAGGCCCACGACGTGAGTCCAAAGCCGAGGAATCTGCAGGACCTTCTCCACCAGCTGCCTCTGCGACTCCGCCCTCCCAGCCTGGCCAGCCCAAAAAAGTGGGCGGAGAAGGAGGCCGGCGCCGTTCTTCAGCCGGAGGACGAGGGAAAGAGACGGACGGGAAGAACGATACATCTTCTCCAAACAGTCCTGTTCCTTCCCCTACCCAAGCAGTCGCAGCCTCTGGTGGTCCCGTGGTGACGTTCCACAGTGAGAAGATGAAGGGCATGAAGGAGCTGCTCTCAGCAGCCAAGATCAACTCGAGCGCTATTAAGCTGCAACTCACTGCCCAGTCACAAGTTCAGATGAAGAGGCAGAAACCCACTCCCTCCGGTGACTACAGCCTGTCCTTCATGAAGCGCCCTCGCAAGACTCTCTAGAATGCTCCTTATAAGATTGTTTTCCTTTTCTGGCTTACTGTCACCTTCAGTAAAACCTGGGTGCCTGCAATACTGTAGGAAGCAGTATTTTTCAAGTTGATGGTGAAAACTCTCAGCTCACTGAATGGTCTTTCATGTACCAGCACTGACTGTTAATATGATCCAATAGAAGGATTCCCCAATTCCAGCCCTCAAGAGCCACAGCACTGTATAATTTTCATTTTTCCATGCTCCTACTAGAGCAGCACAATATGAACAGACTTTTGCTACACACTGGGATTGTGAGATACCTTGCAAAAATATTAAAACAAGCAGATGAACCCGTGACGTCACGGTCTGCATTTATTTACCCCAAACTTAACCAAATCACAGCAGTAACACAATTGTTTAAAACGTCCAAACTTATTTAGAACAACTGCAATTAATCAAAAATACAAAACATAATACGAAAAGGTGATCGTTTAGAGCCATTACATTACCAGAACTATATATAGTAGAAAATACTACACAGTCTTAGCTAAAAATCTGTGTTCTGCAAATTATTATGTCTAAAAAGCAGCAACACTGACCTTTCTTTGGACTGGAATTAGAGAATTTGGCTATATACTAAGACTTAATTAAATCTTTCTGTATTTTTATATTTACTTTTGTTGTAATCGCATAATATCAATTTAAATTGAAAACATTGTGCCAAAGTTAGTAGTGTTTAAGAGCTATATACACCCCCCACCCCCCAAATTGTGATACTTTTGTAAGGTTTCTTAGATATTATGTCCTCTGTAGTCACATTTGGGCTACAAGCTAGACATGCAGGTGTTTAGCATTGCCCAACCTTCATTTTACCTCGTCATATTAGTGCTACGTAAAATGTTCAATTTTACGCATGTTCTTTACTTATAATGTCAAGGTAAATGCTTTTTGAAAACTGCTGCTCTGTATGAAACTATTTTTATAATAAAGAAGTCTCAAAAAAAATGTAACAATCTTTTTTTTTTAATCAAAATACACCTTTCTTTAGTTGCTCAACTACAGATGATTATACACTGATCAGCCATAACATTATGACCAGTGACAGGTGAAGTGAATAACACTGATGATCATCTCATCATGGCACCTGTTAGTGGGTGGGATATATTAGGCAGCAAGTGAACATTTTGTCCTCAAAGTTGATGTGTTAGAAGCAGGAAAAATGGGCAAGAGTAAGGATTTGAGCGAGTTTGACAAGGGCCAAATTGTGATGGCTAGACGACTGGATCAGACTGGATCTCCAAAACTGCAGCTCTTGTGGGGTGTTCCTGGTCTGCAGTGGTCAGTGTATATACTGTAAGAAAGGTTACAGGACTTAAAGGATCTGCTGCTTGGTGCCAGATACCACAGCACACCTTCAGGAATCTAGTGGAGCCCATGCCTGGACAGGTCAGGGCTGTTTGGGCAGCAAATGGGAGACCAACACAATATTAGGCAGGTGGTTATAATGTTATGCCTGATCTGTGGTATATCATTTATTATAGAAGAGGCAGAAATGACATTTTAACAAGACATTTATTGTGTTAGGTTTTACTGCAGTGCTGAAATGATTTATGCA